>NW_008352479.1:1169495-1170246 GCF_000622305.1 Nannospalax galili | reverse complement strand
ATACGAATCATAGGCACACAGGAAGGAGAAGAATCCCAAGATAATGGCATGGACCAGATCTTCAACAGAATCATGGAAGAAAACTTCCCAAAATTAAAGAAAGACATGCCCATACAAATACAAGAAGCATATAGAACACCAGACAGGACCATAAAAGAAACTCTACATGGCACAGCATAGTAAAAACACTAAACGTATAAAACAAAGAGACAATAATGAAAGTTGCAAAAGAAAAAAACAAGTCACATATAAAGGAAAACCCATTAGGATTACAGCTGACTTTTCAGTGTAAACTATGAAAAACAGAAGAGCTGGGACCAAAGCATTCCCAGTTTTAAATGACGACAGATGCCAACCAACATTACTATTCCCAGCCAAAATGTCTATTATAGTTGAAGGGGAAAGAAAAATCTTCCATGACATAAATAGGCTGAGGGATTCATGTCCACAAAACCAGCCCTTCAGAGAGTTCTGGAAGCAATACAAAGAGCTGAAGAAAGGAATGACTATACCAAAGGGGTTGTGGAAAGAAATTCAATGAAGATATAACTGTGGAAAAGTACAGCTATATCAAGAATGTAAACAGAAATAAAAATGACAGGATTCAGTACTCATCTTTCGTTAATAACTTTGAATATTAACGGAATGAACTCCCCAGTCAAAAGATACAGACTAGGTAAATGGGTTAAGAAACAAAACCCATCTTTTTGTTGTCTGCAAGAAACCCATCTCACTTTCAAGGACAGACACT
>NW_008352479.1:1168148-1169261 GCF_000622305.1 Nannospalax galili | reverse complement strand
GATCCAAATTAACCCCAACTCATTAATAGTAGGGGACTTCAATACCCCACTATCTCCATTAGATAGGTCAACAGGCCAGAGACTTAACAGAGAGACATCTGAATTAAACAAAACCATATATCAAATGGACTTAACAGATATTTACCGAGTATTCCACCCAAACACCAAAGGACATACTTTCTACTCAGCACCCCATGGAACTTTCTCCAAAATCAACCATATACTGGGGCACAAAACAAAGCTCAGCAAATACAAAAAGACTGAAATAATTCCATGCATTCTATCAGACCACAAGGCAATAAAGCTTACAATCAACCCCCAGAAGAAGCCCTAATTACCACATGAACACATGGAGATTAAACAACACACTCCTGAATGATGAATGGGTCAAAAGAGAAATTTAAAAAGTAATAAAAGTATCCCATTAACTAAATGAAACGGAAAATATAACATAACAAAACCTCTGGGACATGACGAAAGTAGTCCTTAGAGGGAAGTTTATAGTTCTAAGTGACTACATCAAAAAATTGCAAAGAACACATATAAGTGACTTAACATTGCAACTCAACACACTTGAAAAGCAACAGAAAATGAAACCCAAACCCAGCAGACAAGAAGAAATAACAAAAATCAGGTCAGAAATTAATGAAATTGAAACAAAGAAAACAATATGAAGTATCAACAATTCCAATATCTGGTTTTTGAAAAGATAAACAATATTGACAGATCGTTAGCCCAGTTAACCAAAAGAAAGAAAGAGTACCTCCAAATCAACAAAATCAGAGATGAAAGGAAAAACATCACACAGACACCAGACAGATACAGAACATTTTAAGGGAATACTTTAAAAACCTACATGCTATTAAATTTGAAAACCTAAAAGAAATGGACGGATATCTAAAGGCATGGGAACCACCAGAAGTAAACCAAGAAGAGATTAACAGCTTAAACAGACCCATAACATGAAAAGAAATTGAAACAGTAATACAAAACCTCCCAACTAAAAAAAGCCCAGGACAAGATGGATTTGCAGCAGAATTCCATCAGATATTTAAAGATCTACATCCAATACTATTTAATTTATTCTAAAAGGTAGAAACCGAAGGAGAACTT
>NW_008352479.1:1164673-1166628 GCF_000622305.1 Nannospalax galili | reverse complement strand
CACCCTGCACAAAAGTCAATTCCAAATGGCTCAAAGACCTCAATGTAAAGCCTGAAACTCTGAAATTATTAGAAGAAAACATTGGGGAAAACCTACAAGATATAGGTGTAGGAAAGGATTTTCTAAACTGTGAATCAGTTACTCAGGAACAAGGGTGAGAATTAACAAATGGGACCTCATTAAAATAAAAAGCTTCTGTACATCAAAGGAGGCAACCCTGGAAGTGAACAGAACACCTACAAAATGGGAAAAAAATCTTCACCAGCAACACATCTGACAGAGGTTTAATATTCAGAATATATAACGAACTCAAAAAACAGAGAACCAAGACAAGAAGCAACCCAATTAAAAGATGGGCTAAGGAGCTGAACAGAGAGTTCTCAAAAGAAGAAGTAAAGACGGCTATGAAGCATCTTAAAAGATGTTCAACATCACTAATAATTAGGGAAATGCAAATTAAAACCACTTTAAGATTTCATCTTACCCCAGTCAGACTGGCTAAGATCAAGAGAACAAATGATACCAAATGTTGGAGGGGATGTGGGGAAAGGGGAACACTCATCCACTGCTGGTGGGACTGCAAACTGGTTCAGCCCCTATGGAAAGCAGTGTGGAGAACTCTTAAAAAACTACAAATGAACCTACCATTTGACCCAGTTATACCACTCCTTGGCATATACCTAAAGAACTCATCCTATTGCAGAGACACTTGTACATCCATGTTTGTTGCTTCTCTTTTCACAATAGCTAAGAGATGGAAGCAACCTAAGTGTTCCTCAATTGATGAGTGGATAATGAAAATGTGGTTCATTTATACAATGGAGTTTTACTCAGCAGTAAAATATGAAATCATGAAATTTGCAGGTAAATGGATAGAACTAGAAACTGTTACAAAAGTGAAGTACACAGACTCAGAAGAAAAAAAAACCCGACATATATTCTCCTTCATATGTGGATCCTAGAACCAATCCTTGATAAGCGAGTATGTATCCAGACATCACTACAGGAATCAGGATAATGGAAAGGAACCAGGGAGGTAAAGGAAAAGAAAGAACCTGAAAGAGAAGAACAATAGGAAACAGGCCTTAATAAGGGAGATATGGATAAAATTTGGGTTAGTTTAAGGGAAGGGGAGGAAAGGGTAGACAAAGAATCTAGAGGATAAAGGGAAAGAAAGAGCTCAAGAGAGGTAGGACTGTAGAAGTGTATTATTAAGGGAGAAAGGGGGGAAACTGGGGCACCTTAAGTGTGAAAACCATGATGAAGGGGTGAGGTAATGCAAGAGATAAACAATGCCTAGCTAATTTTGAAAACCAGAGGGAACCATATTACTCCTACAACCTACTGACAAATTATACATAGCAGATCAAGAAATATATGTCTAGGTAAGATTTATCTGAGAACAATTGGTCTTTGCCCAAGATTTATCTTTATGACACACAGTAATTAAAAGCACCAGACTGGTGGAACTAACCTTCTTGGTTGTTTAACTGACATACTTTGAGGCCTATAATAATTTGTTCAAAGGGATGTACAGGACAGTTTTTGCTCCTTGCCCTCCTAGGTAGACTAGTTCCAGGGAACTATGAGCATCTCTCAAAATGTCCTGTAATTGTGGTAGGTCACCTGTCCTCTTGATCAAGGATGCCGTGGAGACCCCACCAGATGAACTTGAACCAGTGTCCAGTCTACAAAGGGGAAAGTGAACACAGAGGAAATATTTCCTCCATGCTTCCAAGTGAAGCCAGCCAGGGTCGAGTAGGACCTTTGACTTATCTTCACATAGATGGAACCGGTAAAAGAAAGGGGCCAGGGGCTCCTTCCAGGCCCATGTGACCCCTGAAGAACAGATGCTCAAATGACCTTAAGAGTAAAAATAATTTCGTTTATCTGGGCCATCTGTATGGCCTTAAATTCCCAAAAGGAAAGTATAACCAAAGATTAAAGGGGCCAAT
>NW_008352479.1:1163903-1164556 GCF_000622305.1 Nannospalax galili | reverse complement strand
GAACAGCAGACCCCAATCTTATCTAAAGGAATATTGACAACTGATTAATGCTAGATGGCGAAGAGCTGACCCTCCTAAAACAAAGACCTCTAGATAGGCTGACTAGATTCACCAGAAGAGCAAGTAGTGGGGAATGGCTGGGGGTGCTGACAACACAGCAGACAGTAGCAGGGATGTCAGAGTCTAAGGGCTCTAGTGTGGGGAGGGAGAGTATAGGAGGGTGCCATCTGGGAAGTGAGTGTATAGTCGAATGAAATAGTTTGGGGTGTTCTGTGTGATATACACACAAAAAAAATGAACAGATTTTTAAAAATGTATTACATTTGAGGGGGAAGCATGAAAATTTACATCATACTAATTAGTAGAGGTGATAAATATTACCATTGCAATCTACCTGATGACTTTATAGACATACACAGGCACCAAGGATCCGAGTGCAAACAATTATGGCTAGTAATAATCAGATACATATAGATTAGAGACGCATGCGCCAACAGCTCAGTGTTCGTAGCAAAAACAGTCTGGCGCATGCCTTTAATCCCAACACTTGGGAGGCAGAGGCAGGCATATCATTGTGATTTCAAGGCCAGCCTTGTCTACATAGTGAGTTCCAGGACAGCTGGGGCTACAAGGAGACCCTGTCTCAAAAAGAC
>NW_008352479.1:1146517-1163531 GCF_000622305.1 Nannospalax galili | reverse complement strand
GGTTTATACTACATACAATATTATATAAATGTAATAATTCAATTGTAAACCTAAAAATTTACAGCCAATATTGAAAAAGATGCATCTTAGCCCTGAAAATTGTTATTGAATATGTCAATGCTGTTGTAATGAAATGCTTCTTCTAACTATGTGGTTATTAAATAAAAAAATTTTTAAAAAGAATCTTGTTGTTTACCCAGCTTCCTTCCAAGAAGGAAAGATTCATCTCAGATTTTCTTGAAGGAAATTGGTACACAATATGATAAGTTCAAACTCCTCACCATAGTATGAAACTCTCCAACACTGGGCTCCATCCTATTATTCCTGTCCTATTCTCTCTCTCTCTCTCTCTCTCTCTTGATTTTGTTTTTTATTTGTAATTAATTATGTGTATGTATGTGTGTCTGTGTGGTGTGTGCAGCACATGAGTGCAAATGCCTGCTGAGGCCAGAAGATGGTGCTGGATCCTTAAAGCTGGAGTTACAGGCAGTTGTGAGCCACCTGAAGTAGGTACTAGGAACTGAACCCAGTCCTCTGGAAGAGCTGTATGAACTGTGAACTACTGAGCCATCTCTCCAGCCCCCTCTAGTCCTAGTCTTACCAGTCAGCTCCTTATCATCGTGTTGAATTCCCCAGGGTCCAGCCCTACCCAAGCATCCAATTTTATTCTTGCTGCCCAGACCTCATCTGCACCCTCTACAGTACAGTCATGCTGAATTTTTTTATTCTTCCCATATACCCTCTCATCCCCATGGAGCTCAGATTCCATCATCAAATCTTGGCTTACATATCCTAACCTGCAGGAAGATTTTCCTGGCCTCTGGCCAAGACAAATAATTCCCACCAAATATACTCCAAGACCCTGCACTTTTCTGTTGTCATATTTACTATGTTTTTCTATAAATGTCAAACGCTCCTTGAAGAAGGTCATAACACAACCATCCCCTGGTTGTCCTTTGTGTCCTCAAGTCAGTCATTGAAGCAGTGAGTAAATTATGTCTTTCCAAAGTGACAAGTAGCTCAGTCAATGTCCTAGAGACAACTCCTTGTTAGATCGACTCTGAGAGATGCTGAAACTACTCAATTCCCTTGAGAACAGGGGCACAGTCACTGGAACTTAAGCAAGCAGAGATGCTTTTCCTTGAATGAACTATGATTTTAATTTGCACAATATGCACATTTATAATAATAATTGCTACATAGGACATGTAATAATAAGTTCCTAATGTTAACCTGGGGCAAAATAGCTAAAACAAATTAAATTGGCCCTATTCCTTAGAATTTTAGTATACTGTATTCTGAATTTTTTGCCAAAATTGTACAGAGGGTAGCTGATTAATAGTCTAATTAAAATCCGAATGAGACCATATGAAATTGTTAGTTTTCTCTAGGATTTGATAAGTAAATGTTTTCCCAATAAAACAGGCATCCAGCAGACATTTGGATGGTGAGGCTGTTGTCTGTGGGAGCTACATGACAGACCCAGCAGAAAGTCACAAAGCCTTGAGTGCTGATGTCTCCATCTCCCACCCTGGGAGTACACTTTTAGCCACAGATGTACTTTGGCCTTTTCAGAAATTCCAAGTACATACAATCGTTTTCTTCTGTACTACAACCCGGGAACTGACTCACTCATGTTCTCAATAAACAATGTAATTTTAACCTTTCATTATAGGTGATTGGTAAATAGGCGCAGCTACTTGGGAAATCTGAAGGGTTGGAAGGCCATGTGGTCTGATGTCTGAAGGACTCTGACAAGGGTAGCTATGATGGCTGATTATGAGTCTCAGTGGGTGAGCGGATGGTCCAAGGCCACATGGGAGGCAAAAGTAGTAGGGTCCAAGAAGATCTAAATGCCAGAGAGAAATCAGAGCACAAAAAATGGTGGTGCATTCCTTTAATCCCAGCACTTGGGAGGCAGAGGCAGGCAGACCTTTGTGAGTTCGAGGCCAGCATGGTCTACATAATGAGTTCCAGGACAGCTGGGGCTACAGGGTCACCCTGTCTCAAAAAGACAAAAAGTAATAAATAGATAAATAAATAAATAATAAATAAATAAATAAATAAATAACCTTTTCTTTAATGCAAGCCATTTTTTGTTTTCTTGCCTCCCAGAAGTTTCTAAGAAAATGAAAAGGTCTAGTCGAGGTCATGTGATTTCCTCTTGGGTCCTTAACCCCACTCTTGACAGGTAGGAGTCTGTCAGTGTTCTGGATAAGGACAGTGTCTTGAGGATGAGCAGGAGAGTAAAGATGAGGAGAGCAAGAAGAGAGAGGTGACAGGATCAGTAGATAAAATAACTTCAGAAATGGAACAAAAAGAAACAGGTCCCGTTTGGACTGGGTCGGGGGGATCAACTGGTGAGCTCAGTATGAACAGTGAGTAGAGGACTGGATGTGTCAATCACTCAGGTTGAGGTGACTGAGGGGGTTTAGCTGTGAAGCATCTCTGATGTGGACCTCCATATCCATGAATTCAACAACTGCTTCCCACACCTACTGCTTGCCTAAGCACTTTATTAAGGATTGCGTTTTCGAGGCTGGGAAGACCGATCAGTGGGTAAAGCATTTGCCATGCAAATGTAAAGAGCCCCCATGAAAAGCCACACAGGGTAATCTCAGCTCTTCTACAGCAAGATAGGAGGAGAGACAGGAAAACTGAATCCCCGAATGCTCACGGATGTGCTTACTGTCTAACACAATGCAGTCCAAAGACAAACTAATTTGATACTTACATGCTGGAGAATAATGGTAAGGAAATATGGAAAGTCTTTGTTTCCTGCAACTAAACCATTATGTTTTTAATGGAAACAGAAAATGGGGTAACATGCAATAGTCTGGAATCTGAGCCAAAGTGGTCCAGGCAGTGTTCCTTGGTGTTGTGTGGTATGACGGCACGTGCATGCCAAGCGGACGTGTCATGTGTTGAGAACCAAGGCTGCAGTGACACCATGCGTTGCAACCCAGGGGAGCACTACCAGAACAACTTCCGATTCAAGACACACTCGATTTTGTTAATATTTTTTTATCATTCTTATTTTGTGTGTATGAGTGTATTGCCTGCATGTATGTGAGTGCACCCCTGTCGTGCAATGCCACGGAGGTCAGAAGAGGGCTTTGGATTTCCCTGGAACTGGAGTTAAGGATGGTTCATAGCTGCCATGTGGATGCTGGGAATCAAACCCAGATCCTTTGCAAGAGCAGTCAGTGCTCTTAATCGCTGAGCCATCTCTCCAGCCCCGACACACTTGATTTTTAATTAATTTTTAGTCATTGCATGCTCAGAAACTTTTTACCATTGCTAAATTGTTCATGACTCTATCTTCCATATTAAGATCACATATGGAATCACAGCCTACAGAACCTTTGTTAAACCTGCTTTTAAATTGGCCTGTATTCGGGAAGAGAAAGGAGAGGCACTTCCTCCAGAAAGAAATGGACAACAGACAGCATCCCTGTCTCTCCAGAAACTGCCAAAGTTCCTGAGGGATCAAAGCAGAATTTTCTAAGAACATGGAGGGAGAAAAGAAAACTAATGGTATCTGTGAAGGCCCCAATACCATGTATGTCAAATTACTGTGCTCTGATGGTCATGAATTCATTGCTCAAAGAGAACAAGTGCTAACATCAGGGACAATAAAAGCCACTCCGATGGACCAGGTCAGTGCGCTGAAAATGAAACCAGTGAGGTCAGTTTCAGAGAGACCCCTTCACATGTGTTCCCAAGAATACACATATTTTACCCACCAGGTCGCTGCACTAACAGCTCCACTAAGATTCCTGAATTTCTGATTGCACCTCAAATTGCACTGGAGCTACTAACAGCTGTTAGCTTCCTAGATTGTTAAATAAAAATAAGTTTTAATAAACTTAATTCTTTTCAGTATTTTTTTAAATCTCTTTAATGGCAAGAGGGTGTTTCAGGAACCATTTGTATGTTTTCTTCCAAATCCAGCTGACTCCAGCTCCAGCACACATTTCCACAGGAATAGTGTTGTCACTACATGAGAAGCTACTGCAGCTCAACCCCCTAACCCTGCCTCTCAGTGTTTTGATGTGGGCTTACACATGTGCACATTAATACACATGTATGCATGCCTATGTATATACACATGCATACACTGAGGCTAGGACATAGTGCCGGCTGTGCCCAGGCCCCCAGGTGTGCAGGCAGACTGTTCAAGAGACAAACATGCTCACAGCTCTGTAGGAAGGAAGAACTACACCACAGGAACCCGGAGATGACAGATAAAGGTGTGTGTGTGTGTGTGTGTGTGTGTGTGTGTTGGTTACTTTTCTCTTGCTATGACAAAACATCATGACCAAAGACAACTCATGAAAAAAGGTCTTTATTGGGTTTATGGTTTCAGAGGGACAAGAGTTCATCATAGTGGGAAGGCATGACAACAGACAGTCATCGTGGCTGGAGCAGGAAGCTGAGCGCTCACATCTTCAAGCATGTGCAAGAAACAGAGAGAGATACAGAGACAGAAACAGAGAGAAACTGGAAGTGGGGCTAGGCTATAAACCCTCAAAGCCTGTCCCCAGTGACCTGCTTCCTCTAGTAATACCACACCTCCTAAAGATTTCAAGACCTCCCAAACAGCACTATCAACTGACCAAGTGTTCCCATGTGCGTGTGTGTGTGTGTGTATGTGTGTGTGTGTCTGTGTGTATCTGTGTGTGTGTGTGTGTGTCTGTGTGTGTGTATGCATGTGGAGGCCATCAGTCAACCTGTCATTCCTTAGGCACTATTCACTTTTTTTTGAGACAGATTCACTCACTGGGTCTTAGAGCTTGCCAATTTGGCCAGGCTGACTAGCTATCAAGGCCCTGGGGTCTTCCTGTCTCTACTTCCCCAGTGCTGATTACAAACATATGATACCTTGCCCAGTTTTTTGTTTGTTTTAACATTAGCTCTGGGGAGTCAAACTTGGGTCCTCATGCTTGCAAGGCAAACACTCAACCAGCCTAGCCATCTCCCCAGCCCAGGGACAGACTTTGACTAAATACCTCTGCCAAGAACCTGAAGCAATGCGAGAGTGGTCCAGTCCGTGGGACTCAAGGGAGGAAGCAGCACGTACAAATGCAAGGAGAGCGAGACCCATCCATACCGTGGTGCTGCAGGATCTATGCGTTGCTTCACACCGAGGCCCATTTAATTATTTATAAACATCACACCAGCTCCTGTCTACAAAGAATCTTTTCCTCCCAGGGAAATTACATTTATTAGACAGCAATAGCTTTCTTTCCCCTGTGCCTTATTAAACAAAGACACATGCAATTACCAAGCAGCTTCTGCTCGCTCGCTTGTTCATTCAGCAAACATGTACTGGATCCTTACTGTGTGCCAGGCACTGAAGACACCGTGGGGAATGTGGCAGGTGGAGGCCCTACCCAACTGCTTTTTCTTGCCTGTAGGTATGTAAATGCATGTTCACATATATGTGGGTGCCCATGTGTGGGTGTGTATACATATATGTGCATATGCATGAAGAGGCCAGAGGTTGATGTCAGATGTCTTCCTCGGTTGCTCCCTACCTTATATATTGAGACAGGGTCGCTCAGTTGAACCCAGAGTTTACTGACTGAGCTAGGCTAGCTAGCAAGCTTGCTCCAGGGATCCCATCTCCACCTCCTGCACACTACTACTATAGGCATTCGCATGGGTGTTGGGATCCAAACACTGTCCTCGTGCTTGTTCTGCAAGTGCTTTACCCACTGAGCCATCTCTCCATCCCCTGCCTCCCATTCTTACCAGGGAGGCAGATGTTAACCAAATGACGACAAGCATAGAAATACAACTTGAAAGGGGGACTGAGGAGGCTTTGAGAGGAAGAGACAGCATTTGCATGAGGTGAGGTTTCAGGGACAACGTCTCCTGAACAGACACCTGAGACGGGGCCAGAAGCTCCAAATGTGTGTCCACTAACTCAGCAATTTCCTCAAAAAGGTGAAAAGGAAGTTAATAAGGCCTGTGAGTCAGCTCTGTGCAAGGGACAAGACTGGACCTTCTGCCTGCCCTGCCTCAGCAGCTCCTCCCCCCCATCACTTCCAGGAAGGTAGCATGTTCCCTGGGACTTTTTTTTTCCCTTTTTGGGGTGTGCATGTGTGTGTGTGTGTGTGTGTGTGTGTGTGTGTGTGTGTGACCTGGAAGTGCTTGTGCACATGTGCAAATGCATGTGTCAGGCAGAGGTCAATATCAGATGTCATTCCTCAGGAATTTTCCATCTTGTTTGTCATTTGAGACAAGATCTCTCACTGGCCTCCTCGCCCATTTGGCTTAGGCTGACTGGCCAGCAAGCCCCCAGGATCCGCCTGTCTCTCTTTGCTCAGAGGTAGAATTGCAAGCCTGTGCCACTAGGCCTGGCTTTTTATGTGGGTTCTGGGGATCATACTCAGGTCCTCATGCTTGCATGGCAGTAACTTTGCCGACCAAGCCACCTCCCCACTCCTGCTCCCCAGTTTTTACATATTAGAAACCAAGGCTCCAAAAAATCAGAAGTCAAACATGGACCAAGAGTTCTGAGCAGCTTGTGACAGCAAGGATACAGGCTGGAGCGTGGTTCAGTGGTAGTCTAAGTGCTTGCCTGGCAATTGTAAGGACCTGGGTTCAATCCCCAGCACTGAAAAAAAGAAGACAGCAGGGACGTTAGAAGTTCCTCTCCAGCAAGTGGGCGGCACTATGATGCTCCAGCACCTGCTGGGAAGAAGACTGATCCCCAGGTGACTAACAGGTGCATATGAAGAAACCACAACCCAGACAGATGCTGACAAGATGGCTCAGCTGGCGAAGGTCTTGCTGATGACCTGAGTCCTATACTAGGTAAGAAAGAACCAACTCCTGCAACTCCTGTGACTTCACTCGGTGTGACCCCTTGTGCTGAATCCTGTGTGGGCTCCATCTTTCCTGGCAGGCCTCTCAACCTCTCATAAAAAAGAAACGTGTGACCTATTTTAAAATTCCTCCGGGGAAAGAGTCAGTATGTTGCCTTGGCAACCAATCTGGCCTTTTACCGAAGTCATACTTGGTTCTGCCTTGGTTCTACCCCACTTCTGTTCGATGTCATTCAAAGCTCATGTACTGGGCTCCCAGGGATGGAGGAACAGACAGAAAGATTTCCTCAGAGCCACACACCCCAACATGGGCCCCTGTTCCAGACAGCTTGCAGAATGGAGAAAGACTAGGAAAGCGGCAGTAGGTAACGAGGAAGAGATGAGTGAGTTAGAGACGCAGGAGAACCTTCCCTCCCAGAAGTGAAGGTTCTGGCCTGAGGCCCAAGCAGCCCCTGGACTTGCTAATTTGTACTGGGCAGTTGTGCCTTTGTGAACACCATCCCTTACTTCCCCTCTACTGACCACCTTCACTCTCTAACCACCAGCTTTAGGAGTCTGCCTCCCTCACCGACCAGCCTCTCACTCTTCATGATGTCCTCCTGCCCTAACTGTGTGGCATCCTGTCGGCTGTGCTCAATGCCAGCAGCCGGTGCCCCTGATGAAGTTTCCTCATCAGCCACGGTAGTCACACGCTCTGCAGACTTCAAAGGGAGTTCCAAGCCTCCTTTCTCCTCCAATAGTTAAGCACATCCACCCCCACTTCTTCATTTTCCCAGTCAAAGAGAGTACCTGACATCAGTGCCCACAGAGACTTTAAGAGGACCCCCACAAGATGAAGCTCTCCTAGCCTGGTCCCGTCTAATATCTGGGAGGAAGATCTTTGATAAGCAAAGATTGACACATGACTTCCCAGGGTTATTTGACTACATATGACAGGAGGAGAGGCCAGCTGGCTTAAACACAATAAAGGGAAAAAGGAAACAAGGGCTCATCTAACTGGAAAGACAAAGCCGTCTCCATCTTGCAGCATCATTTCTCCGTGTTGACGTCATTCTCTGAAGACCCCTCCACACGGTGGCAAAGGTAACCCACAGCACCAATGTCTGCTCTGCAAGGGTGGTAACTCTAACAAGAGAAACCTCACCTTCCCTAGACCAAGTCTAACCAAGGTCCAGGACTGAGTCTCCTGAGTTCAGCCCTGAACCATCCCCTCGCCAAGCCTGTGTCCAGTGTCTGTTCCCTGAAACCAAGCAGTGGAGTCACCCTCAGAGACTATCCAACCTGCAGGGGAGGGGGAACCCTGTGAACTGCAGAGCAGGAGGCACCTGTGAGGGCTAATCTTAACTTTCAACTTGTTGGATCTGGAATCAACTAAGAGACGTGCCTCTGGGTGGGCTTCGGAGGGCACTTTCGGGAAGGATTAAATGAAGATCCTCCCCTACAGTGGTAGGTACAGTCTGGAGGCAGCCCTGGTACAAAGAGACCCCAAAGTGAAACAGTGCTGCTTGGTAAGGGCATCTCCTGTTGTTGCTGCTGCATCCATCCTTCATGACATCAGAGCCCAGTTCCTTCAAGTTTCTAATGTGAACTAAAGATTAGCAGCTTTCCAGGAATCCTCCAGGCCTTCAGGGCCAGATTGGGACTGATGGGGCATCCAGTCCTATGGACTGAGCAGCCACCAGGTTCTCAGCGTGCAGACAGCCATTGTTGGACTACGCAGTGTATCCTGTAAGCCAATCTATTAAACCCCAGTTTGTGGTACATATTAATTCTGTGGGTTGTGTTCCACCACAGAAGACTGAGTAACACACACTACTAATACCAAAGCAAAGTGCCACATCACACAGTAGTGTGGAAGCTGAGCTGGCAAGCTGGTGTTCAGAGGCACTCTGCAGTCTCTCTGGTCATTCTTCCCCTCATCCTAAAGAGCAGGACACAGAGGTAGATGCTTCTCTCCCACCCTCTACCCCAAGCATCCTTACCACTGAAGGAGTGGGCAGGGCTAAAGGAAAACCCACATTGAATAAAAAAAACGTGAGTCAACTAAACTTGGTGCGGACCCTAAGCTTACAAAGAGGAATGAATGGGGCTCCATTCCTCTCTTGGAAACCACTCTCCACTGTCTTCTACCCTGAGACCCTTCTCACCAGCTGCTGTTGCCAGCTGAACCTCGCATCCATCAGAATATGTTCCTTAATGATATGTCTGTATGTTAAAAAACAAATAAATAGTGCTGCTTATCACCCCACCTGCACAAGGGGACCTGGATGAGCCAGCTGGTGTGGAGTAGTCTCTAAGCGACCTGTGGAGGCTGAGGCCTGACTTAACAGCTGCAAGCAGGGGCACAAAATACAATAAAGCCCACACAAACCCAGTGTGGAGCTAATTCTGATTGGACTGTTCATGAAGGCTGCACAGGGTCTCCTGGGAGGTCAATTCCACCTTAGGCTGATAGAAGAGCAGGCCTTCCTACTATTGGACTTCATAACTGGGCTTCTGGAAGGCTCTCATAGGTACTTTGTCCCAGGGAGATCTGGCACTGTTAACTTGTAATGACAGAGATGATGATGGTCAGAGCAGCTGGGTGGAGCTCTGTGAGCAGCTCTGGGAGATGGAGAAGAGGGAAAGGTGCACCTCGTTCTCTACACTGTCCTCAGCCCAGTAGGGTATGCTTGACTCAGAGAGGGGTGGGCACTCTGCCTAGGGCTAGCCTTGGAGGGCACAAAGAGGGGACAGCTGCAAGCTGGCAGAGTGAAGAAGGGTGTGACAGTTGCATCTGGCTGCAGAACTCATCCTGCTTGTGATTCTGGAAGCATCATTTAACCTCCCGTTGTCTAGTGTCCTTGTTTTGCAAGGGAAGAGAGCAGAGGGATCGTGAGGGATTGTGGCAGGTAGATGAGGAAATGATTGCACAGCTCCTGTTCCTACAGGTCTTTGGAAAACACCCGCTTGTTCTCTTTCCTCCAAATGCCTTCCCATGCTGCCCTGCGGCCTCTTCTGTTTCCTCTCCCTGGTTTAAGTTCATGTGTCTGTCAACTGCAATCCATCCTGACACCTTGGGCTATAGATAAGAAGCTAGACGGGTCCGGCTCCTGAGGTGCTCCCAGCATCTGGAGCATAGAGGAGACCAGATATGGCAGATGGCAATCCCAGGAAAGGGCAAGGGCACTGGGGAGAGAGCTACAGGATGTGTGTATGGTGCCAGGACCAATAGAGGACAGGGAGGATGTTGGGAGGACGATGTGATGGGGTGGGCAGGATCCAGGAGGAGTTGAAGGTGGGAATTCTAAATTATAATAGAAAAGGCCAAAGTTGGGAAACAGCTCAAGTGTTCATGAATAAAACAATGGGTAAATCAACTGTGTAGCAGACAAGGCAGCACAGGTCACTGGGAGCCTCCCTTGGGGCTTTGGCTTACAGAAAAGACAATGTCTACACATATAAATAATCATTGCATAAATGGTGTGCAAAGTGGCTTACAAATATAGGATTTATTTTGTTATTATTGCTGAACAAAACAGAGAATGATAAAGGATAGGTGATGGAAACAAAAACAAAAAAACCCAGTGTTGGCTGTCAGCTCTTAAGCCTGCATAAATTTCACATCTCCCTGGATCAAGGTGCCATTTCTCTCACCTATTACAAGCAAGAAATAGTAAAGACAGTAAATAATGACCCATCCCCTCCCCTACCTCCTCCCGCCCCAATCAAGAATTTACTTTCTGCTCTTAACTTTTAGAAATAGCACCACTCAGTGGTGATATAGGCCTATAATCTCAGCTACTCAGAGCTAAAGCAAGGCGGCAAGTTCAAAGCCTGCAGGGGATATAGACTGAGTTCAAAGCCATCCTGGGCAACTTAATGAGACCCCACCTCAAAATAAAAGGTGAAGTGGAGACGTAACTCAGTAGTAGAGTGTTCACCTAGCAAGCATGAGGACTTAGGGTGGATCCTGGTACTGTGACGGAAGGAGGAGGGGGAAGAAGAGGAAGAGGAAGAGGAGGGGGGAGGGAAAGGAAGAGGGCAAAAGTGGATTCTCCCTTAAAACATCTTTTAGGGCTGAAGAGATGGCTCAGCAGTTAAGAGCACTGGTTGCTCTTACAGAGGACCCAGGTTTAATTCCCAGCATCCACATGGCAGCTAACAACCATCTTTGACTCCAGTTCCAGGGGATCTGATGCCTTATGACCACCGGCATTGCATGACCACATGGATGCACTTAATACATGCAGGCAATACACTCATACACATAAAATAAAAATAATAATTTTTTAAAAACACATCTTTTAGGAGCTAGAGAGTTGGCTCAGGGGTTAAGAGCACTGGCTGCTCTTGCAGAGGAATCAGGTTCAATTCCCATCACCCACATGGCAACAACCATCCATAATTCCAGTTCTAGGGGAATCCTACACTCTCTTCTGACCTCCATGGGCATTGCACGACACAGGTTCACTTACATACATGCAGGCAATACATTCATACACATAAAAATAATAAAATATTTTTAAATAAACATCGTTGAGGTCTTCAAAAGTCATGTTTTAGAAGAAAGGTGAAAAGAATAGAAACTGTGGAGAAAAGCCTTTAAATATTTAGAATATTTGAAGAGGCATTGTGTCAAAGAAGATGTACTTTTTTTTATTTCAGCACTAGAGATTGAACCCAGGACCTGACTCATGCATGCTAGGCAGGTGCTCTACCACTGAGCTACAACCCCAGAAATACATTTCTTGTCCCCATTTTACAGATGAGAAAGCTAGAGGAAAATCACTTGTTCAAAGCCACAAACGGTAAAGACTGACAGAGATTTGAGGTTGAGCAGCCTGCCCACAGTTGGCTTTTCCTTGGCCCTCCAGGGACACAATGGGACACAAGAGAAATGAAGAGATTGCGCATGCAGGTGTTCTGGGAGCTGAATCTGGGTGCTTAGGGAACGGCTGGTATCAGGGAGAACTTCCTGGAAGAGCTTCCAGGTACTTTAATTGCTGATTCAATTTGACTCTTTACAGATGGAAAGGCTTTTATTATTATTATTAATTTTTATTTTATGTGTATGAGTGTATTGCCTGCAATGTGTAAGTGCACCCATGTGGGTACAATACCTACAAAGTCAGAGGAGGACGTTGGATCCCCTAGAACTGGTGTTATGGACAGTTGTTAGCGGCCGTGTGGGTGTTGGGATTCAAATCCCATTTTCTGCAAGAGCAGCCACTGCGCTCAACTGCCGAGTCATCCATCCCTCCAGTCTGAAAAGCTTTTATTTTCGGTTTTCTTTCTTTTTTTTCAAGGTCAGTTCAGACAAATCCAGGTGAATTTGTAGCATCTCATTCTTCTGTGGCTACTAACTCTTATCTCGTCCTCAGAGGCCATTTTACTTCTCTTGTGTGGCGAGGGTTTTGGACATAACCCCGGCACATGGGACCGCTACAAGGTTGTAAGTGGGCTGCCTACGCCTTCTCCTCTGCTTCCCAGACCTTGACACCCAGTGTCACATCAGCAATCAGAGAGTGATGGGGGTGGGGGTGCTAGACAGAGATCCAAGGAGAGACAGGCACAGACACAGAGAGACAGACACAGCCAGACACAGAGACAGATACAGACGCATAGAGAGACAACGGGGCAGGGAGGGCGCGGGGGGGGAGAAGACAGAGACTGTGTGTGGTGGAAAGTAGGCAGGAAGGGAGACCAAGGCCTGGGAGCCCATCTCTCCCAGAGCCTGGAGCATCCATCCTGTGTGCACACACAACCAAAGCTCCCTGGCCCTTTGATCGGGACCCCTTGCTGTGCCTTGTTCCTGAGATTTTTTAAATTCTCTTTCATTTTATTGAGCGGCTTCACTCCCCACCTCCCATCCCTGAATCAAGGCTTAGGATTATTGGGTCTTTTTTCGCATTGATTTGTTTTTCTGACCTTTGTAGTAGATGCAGAAATATATGGATAGAACAAGAAAAGAAGGAAGAAAGGGAAGGGGCAGGAGTCAGCAGCCTCCCTGTGGAAGGGAGGGCACATGGGAAGAGTCTTGGGCCCAGTCACAGTTCACACACACACACACACACACACACACACACAAAGAAGTGAAATGACAGCCAACTGGTGCCCTGGAAGGGAAGTTGAGCTGGTTTTGTTTTTTAAAAGGCACCTGGTTTGCAGGGACTGGTCACTGATGAATAGGGTGAGGCCACCCCCTCAAGGACCAGGAACAAAGAGCTCTCTTTCTTCCCTCCCTCTGAGCCCAGATTTGCATTAAACCCCACGTCTTCAAGTCAACCACCTTGGCACATCCTCTGTTGTTGGCATCAAACACGAAGGAAGAAACAAGCTTTTGTGCCACTGCCCAGTCCTGGGGGAGGAGTCTCATTGTATTGCAGGATACTGAGTGGGCAAGACTTTTCCAGTCTCCCCCAAGCCAGGAAACCAGAACCCTCCACTGAGGCACCAATGGCAAGACAGTGTTGGGTATGAGAGGTGAGTCCTCCCAAAACAAGTGAGTGCTCTTCCCATCTCAAAGCCAAGTGAGACATGTCCAAGAATCGGCACTTAAGACCTTAGGGGCCGGGTGTGGTGGTGTGGTGGTGTGGTGCTGTGGTGGTGTGGTGGTGTGGTGGTGTGGTGCTGTGGTGGTGTGGTGCTGTGGTGCTGTGGTGGTGTGGTGGTGTGGTGGTGTGGTGGTGCACTCCTTTAATCCCAGCACTCCTTGGCAGAGTCAGGCACATCTCTGTGAGCTTGAGACCTGCCTGCTCTACACACGGAGCTCCAGGCCAGTCACTGTTGCTTAGTAAGACCCTGTGTTGGTTACTTTTCTGTCGCTGTAATAAAACACTGTGACCAAGGCAGCATATAGAAGGAATAGTTTATTTGAGCTTACACTTCCAGAGGGTCCATAATGGCAGGGAAGGCATGGCAGCAGAGGTGGCCAGGGCAGAAAGCCAAGAAATCACATCTTCAAGTAGGCACAGGATACAGAGAAAGACTGGAAATCTGGCAAGGTTTAAGAACTCTCAAAGCCCCCCTGCCCCCATGCAGTGATGTGCTTCCTCTAGCCTCCAGAAAGGTCACACCTCCTAAAGGTTCCATGACCCTTCCCAAACAGCGCCACAAACTGGCGACCAGGTATCCAAAAACTTGGAGCCTATGAGGGACATTCTCATTCAAACCACCACAGGTCGTGTCTCAAAAAACAACAGAAAAATACCTTAGGGGTTTCAAACCCAGATGTGGTTATGCATGCCTATAATCCTAGCATTCAAGAGGCTGAGGCAGGAGGATTGACAGTTCAAGGTCAATCTCAAAAAAAAAAACAAAAAAACCTCTGAGAATCCCATAAGACACATAACCTGGTCTCTAGACCCCCAGGGATGCCATGTGTCTATCTGAGCAGGGAATGTGGTTATCAGGGGAGAGCCCAGCATAGCCCATGTTCCCATTGTATGGGTAGGCCAATGATGGGAGACCCAGGAAGGACAAGAGGACATGACCGAGCTTAAGTGTGATGATTTGTTGTTCACATAGTTGCGTGACATGTGCCTCCCATAAACCTTGTTTCCATGTCAGCGTATTACCCATCTGACCTGCTAACAAAGAGGGGGTGGACATGATGAAAAATTGTTACTTTCACCTATCTTTGCTATAATCTACCCAACTAGGCTGCCCACCAAGCAAAAGGGGGATGTGGGGGAGAATCCAGTAGGGAAGGCTGAGTGGAGTTGGAGGAGGTCAACATCCAACAGGAAGTTACCACAGGGACCTTAAAGGGCCTAGACATGTACCTTACAGGGATGTCTAGCCTACAAATTCCTGTCACAGAGGGTGTTAACACCCATCCAGTACTGGATCACAGGGCTCCAAAAAACACAAACACCCAATTAAGGGAACATCACATATAGTCACGGTTACAGACCAAGAGGTCTGCTGCACCTTCCTTCTTCCAGAGGCAGCATCCTAAAGGAACAACTCTGAAGAGGGAACAGGTACTCCAAGGTTGCTGGAGGACGAATGAATACAAATGAGATTTCATTTGAGTGTGAGAGTTTTCATTCCCTCCCCGTATCCTCTCAGCTCACCATTTAGATATAGGGAGGCCTGTCTTCCACCTATTAACCCCACATCTCTTTGTCTATAGGCTTTCCCTGGCCATGGAAGCACTTGATACCACAAAGAAAGACTGGAAATGAATACCCTTGCAAGCATCCCTCATCCTCATATGGGTATGAGAATATAAATACCCCTAGCTCCTGCATTTGGGTAGGATAAGTCCAGTCCCTTGTTTTACACCACATTAGTAGTCTTTTGCTGCATAACGGTTTGCCCCCAAAATGTTACAGTTTAGTATAACAATATTTATTATATCACAGCTTTTGTGGTCTAAGAATTCAGGAGCAACTTAACTAGGAAGTTCCGACTGGGCACTTACTGTAGATAAGGTATCATCAGACTGTGGTCAGCCAAAGGCTGAACTGGGCCTGGGGGATCTGTTTTCAAGATGGCACATTCATGTGCATGGTGTTAGCAGGAGGCCTCAATTCATCCCCATGTAGACATTTTATACAACTCATAAGTACCCCCATGATCTGTGGCTGGCTTCCTTAGGGCAAATACTCCAAGAGAAGGAGAGATCAAAGTGGGAATAGGAAACCATATTATGACCTAACTTCAAAAGCCAAATGCTATGTTATATATCTATTGCAGCATAACAAATTATTCCAAGACCTGGCGACTTTAAAAAATCACTAACTGCCCCTACCATGTGTGAGCCAGCCTGGAGCAGACCTGGCAAGGCAGCTTCTCTAGCCCATACCCCTCCCAGCCACTCCTCAGCACCAAGAGGCCTCTCCAGCCAACCTACCACACACAGCCTAGTCTAGCATGGACCCAATAAGTCAGCTTTCAACCCAGATCAACCCTGACCACTCCTTAGCCCCAGGAGCCATTTCCAGCTGACTTACCACACATGGCCTGGGTCAATGCAGACCTGGTAAGGCATGACCTTCACCCCGACTTGTCTCTGCCAAGTCAATCAATTTACGGCCCACTCCTAGGCTCTGGCTTAGTGGACTGAAAACACATAGTAAAGGACACAATCAACACCCTAACTCCAGATGCCTGGGTCTTATTGGAAAAACACAAGCAATACCAGAAACAAAACAAGATACTGTGCCTTCCCCTACCAACATCACGAATCCCACAAGGACAGCCCCCAGTCCCCAGGGAGAACAACCTAGATGAAATTCAGGGCATGGAATTCAAAAGAACTGTTTAAACACGATAAAAGAGTTCAAAGAAGACACAAATACCTGAATGAACTGAAAGAGAACAGGGATAAAATAATTGAAGCTCAAGAAAACACAAACAAACTGATGAAGACATAAGGAAATCAATTCAGGGTATGAAAATAGAGTTCAATAAAGATATAGAAATACTTGCTTGCTCTGACTCTGCAGTCCACAGCACACTCAGCTCGTCTCGCAGACCCAGGCGAGCTCCATTCCACACCTACTGCTGTCCTTGGTGGTCATCCCATGGTCCTGGGATCTCCAAAAAGCTGGGGTCACCACTGAAACTGAAGCTGCACCTTCACCAATGGCCTCTTCTTGCCTCTCCAGGTGAAAAGCCTCAGATTCTCTCCATGACCCCTTCAGTCCTGGGGTCTTCACTGCAACTGAAGCTGCGCTTTCACCTATGGCTTTTCCTGGCCTCTCAGAGTGCCAAGCCTCAGCTGCTCTCTGTGACTCTTTCATGTTTTTAACACCAGAACCACGCAGGAGACTCTTACACATTACCAAGTCCTTCTTCTATCTTGAGATGGAGGTTCAGGTCCCTTCTGTGTGTAGACCCTGAGGAAATACCTCCCAGAAGAATTCACCTCAGTGATGCTGGTCTCTGGTTATTTACAGCTGATTTTTCAGCCCCAGCTAACTAGCATCAATTGCCCCAGTAAAACACAGGTTTTGCTTCAGGTTCTGGTCTCTTCTTAATCACAGTTGATTAATCATCTCCAGCCAACCAGTACCCACAGATTCTCAATCTAAAATCTCATGTGAGCAGTCCTGATAGTCTCTGCTTCCCTTTGAAGCTTCACAAGCCAGTCCTCCATCGTCCACAACTCTTTCAACATAACTGTTCCAAGCTCCATAGCAACAAACTCTAAGCACAAAATGGCTTTTCCAGCTTAAGCTTCCAAG
>NW_008352479.1:1143277-1145836 GCF_000622305.1 Nannospalax galili | reverse complement strand
CGGGAGGCAGAGGCAGGTGGATCTCTGTGAGTTCAAGGCCAGCCTGATCCATATAGCAAGTACCAGGCTAGCTGGGGCTATTGGGAGACCGTACCTTAAAAAGACCAAAAAATAAAAACAAAAAAAAAATAAGAAAGAAAGACTATCAGGGCTTGAAGACAAGATAGGAGAATTGTATCATTTACTCAAAGAAAATGATAATTTTTTAATGCATGAATAGAACATTCAGGTTCTTTGAAAATATGAAAAAAAACCAAATCTACAAATTATGAAGGAGAAAGAGAATAATCCCAAATCAAAGGTATAGGAAATATTTTCAATAAAATCATAAAAGAAAATTTCCCAAATCTGGAGAGAGAGATACCCATATGGGTACAAGAGGCCTCACAGAACACCAAATAGAGAAGACCAGAAAGAAACCCCTGCCGCATCATAGTTGGAACACTAAAGACACAGAATAAAGAGAAGATACTGAAAGCTGCAAGAGAGAAAGGTCGAGGCGCATAGACAATAACAACTGATTACTTGATAGAAATTTTTAAAGCCAGGAGGACTTAGAAAGATGCATTTCACTGGGTATGGTAGCACTTGCTTTTACTCTTAGCATTCAGGAGGCAGAGGCAGGCAGATCTTTGTAAGTTCAAGGTCAGCCTGGTCTACATAGAAATTTCTAAGCCAGCCAGGGATACACAGTGAGAGCCTTGTCTCAAAAAACAAAGAAAGTCAGATGCAACAGCATACGCCTTTAATCCCAACACTCAGAGGCAGAGGCAGGTGGCTCTCTGTGAAATTGACGCCAACCTGCTCTACATAGTGAGTTCCAGGCCGGCTGTTGCTACAGGGAGACCCTGTCTCAAAAAAACAAAAGGAAGAAAGTATTCAAAGTTCTAAAAGATCACCTGCCAATCCAGAATAGTATACCCAGAAAAACAGTCCTTTATAAGTGAAGGAGAAAATAAAACTTTCCGGGATAAAAATAGAATAAAAGAATACATGACCACTAAGCCATCTCTACAGAGGATACTAGAAGGAATAGAGAGAGGGATAAACAAATAGTAGCAGAGTGACTAAACAAAACATGTCTAAGAAAACACCACAAAATCATCAAATGACAGGATTAATAAAAACCTTTCAATAATAATTCTGAATATTGACGATTTCAGCTTCCCAATAAAAAGACACAGACTAGCAGATGAATTAGAAAATAGAATCCATCTTTCTGTGGCCTCCAAGAAACACAACTCACCATAAAGCCTCAATCTTTAGAGTAAAAGGATGGAAAAGGGTATTCCAAGCAAGTAGAACTAGGAGACAAGCAGGCCTGGATATTCTAACATCTGATAAAATAGACTTCAAATGAAAACTAGTCAGAAAAGATACAGACAGTCACCTCACACTCATCTAGGGAACAATCTATATTACAGCTCTAAACATATATGCAGCAAACACAGGTGTACCCAATTTCATAAAACAAGCACTACCATATGTAAAACCATAGGTTAACCCCAATACAGTAATTGCAGAGGACTTCAATAATCCACTTCCACAATAAACAGATCATCCTGACAAAAATAAACAGAGAAACAGTTAACTGACACTATAAATCAAGTGTACCTAACAGAAATGTAGAACATTCCACCCTAACAGTATAGAATGTACCTTCTTCTCATCAGCGTATGAACTTTTCTCCAAAATAGATTATATCTTAAGGCAGAGAACAAGCCTTAACAAATATAGAAAAAGTGAAATAGCACCTTGTATTCTATATGACTACAGTAGAATAGAGCTAGGCATCAACAGCAAGAGAAACTGCACTAAGAGCACAAACACAAGGAGATTAAACAACACACTACTGAATGATGAATGGGTTGCTGAAGAAATAAAAAAGGAAATTTAAAAGTTCCTAAAACTGAATGAAAATGAAAAGATAGCATAGCAAAATCGAGAGGACACAATGAAGACAGTCCTAAGAAGAAAGTCTATAGCACTTAGTTGTCTACATCAAAAAAAATTTGAGGGGGCCAGAGAAACGGCTCAGCGGTTAACTGCACTTGCAGGTCTTGCAGAGGACCCAGGTTCAGTTCCCAGCATCCACATCAGGAGGCTCGCAACTGCCTATAACTCCAACTCGAGAGGATCCAATGACTTTGACTCCATCAGATACCTGCACTCATGTGCACTTCCCACATGCACACAGGCACACACACACAGACACACATACAAACACATACACACAAACATATACACAAACACACATACACACACATATACACACATACACACACATATACACACACACACACACACACACAGACACACACACACATACATACACATACACACACACACAGACAGACATACACACACACATACAGACATAAGTTTGGATGTAAAATTTGTCAAGATAAACTTAATCTGAGAAAAATCTAAAAAATGAAAAAAAATCATAGACTACATTGCTATTAGGCATAGACTGCTTTTGCTATTAGTAAACAAATTTATGTATCTTTTTAACATTCAATATGCCTTCTTGATTGTAGTATAAATCCAGGGATAATG
>NW_008352479.1:1123496-1143261 GCF_000622305.1 Nannospalax galili | reverse complement strand
ACACGCATGCACACACACACACACACACACACAAGCACACATATACACATACATGTGCACACATACACATACATATGCATACATTCATATACACCACACACACACAGACATACACACACACACATACAGACATATACACACACACACATACAGACATACACACACACACACACAGACATACACACACACACACACACACACAATTTAAAATAATAAAAATGAGCTGGGTGTGGTGGCACATCCCTTTAATCCTGGCATTTAGAAGGCAGAGACAGGTGGATCTCATGAAATTAAGATCTACATAGTGAGTTCTAAGCCAGCTAGGGCTATGGGGAGACCCTTCCTCAAAATAATTAATAATAATAATAATAATAGTAATAATAAATCTTCTTTTTTTTAATATTGAGAGATCTAGCCAGGCAAATGTTTTCAATCCAAGCACTTGGGAGGAAGAACCAGGTAGAGCTCTGTGAGTATGAGGCCAGCATGGTCCATATATCAAGGTCCAGGTTAATCAGCTAGTCAGGTCTCAAAAACAGTACATGGGAAGAAATAAGATCAAAGCAGGAATCAATGAAATGAAACAAAATGCAAAAAATCAATAAAACAAAGAGTTGATCCTTTGAAAAGATAAACAATATTGACAAACCCTTAGCCAAATTAACCAAAAGAAAGATCCAAATGCATAAAATTAGAGATGAAAAGGGAAACATAACAACAGATACCAATGAAATTCAGAAAAGCATAAGGACATGTTTTGAAAACCTATATTCCACTAACTTGGACAATCTAAAAGAAATGGATGAAGAACTAGATACATATGACCTACTGTGATGGTTAATCCCAGCTGTCAATTCCTGGATCTGGAATCAGCTAAAAACCAAGCTGCTGAGCACTCCTGTGAGGGATTTTCTTGATCATGTTATTTGAAGTGGGAAGGCCCATCCTAAATGTGGGCAGTAGCCTCTGGTGGCAGTCCAGGTTAGCCAGGCGTGGTGGTGCAAGCCTTTAATCCCAGCACTTGGGAGGCAGAGGCAGGCCGATCTCTGTGAGTTCAAGGCCAGCCTGCTCTACATAGTGAGTTCCAGACCAGCTGGGGCTACAGGGAGACCCTGTCTCAAAAAAGACCCCCCCCCAAAAAAAAGAAAAAGGAAAAAAAAAGGAGATTTAAAAAGGAAGCTTTACTTTTCTTTCACCTGCTTGCTTTCACTCTTGTTGGCAAGTTCACCTATCCTTTTGCTGCAGCATTCAGTCTTCTTCAGGCTTCTAACATGCGTTGGAGACCAGCAGCTCTCCAGGAATCCTCCAGATCTTCAGGGCCAGATTGGGACTGCTGAGCCAACCAGTCTGATGAACTGAGCTGCCACCAGGTTCTCAGCCTTTCTGGTGTGAGACAGCCACTGTTGGACTACCCAGAACTTTTCATGTAAGCCAATCTAATAAAAGCCCTCTCGATACATGGATTCTATTGGTTCTGTTCCTCTACAGAACCCTAATAAATACCTCTACCAAAATTAAACCAGGATGAAATAAATAATTTAAACAGATTTATAATCAACAATGAGATTGAAGCAGTAATAAAAAGTCTCCCAACAACAACAAAAATCCTAGTATCAGATGGATTCACTGGACAATTCTACCAGACATTCAAAGAACTAACACCAATACCAATCAAATTACTCCACAAAATAGAAAAGGAAAGATTGCATCTAAATTCTTTTTTGAAGCCAATATTACCTTAAAACCAAAATCAGACAAAGACATAACAAAAAAGAAAATTATAGAATTATTTCCCTGCTGAATATAGATGCAAAATTTCTTAACAAAAAACTTGCAAACAAAATTCAAGATCACATCCAAAAATAATAATAATAATAATTCATCATGATCACATTAGCTTCATTCCAGAGATGCAAGGATGGTTCAACATATGTAAATCAATAAATATAATTCATTATGTAAATGGACTTAAAAATAGAAATCACCTGATCATTCCAATAGATGCAGAGCCTTTAACAAAATCCAACATCCCTTCATGATAAATGTCATGGAGAGGCTAAGGATAGAGAGAGAATACTTCAAGATAATAAAGTCTGTATAGCACAAAGCTGTAGCCAACATCATACTAAACAGAGGAAAAACTCAGAACTTTCCTACTAAGATCAGGAACAAGACAAGGTATCAACTCTCTTCACTTCTATTCCATTAGCATGCATTAAGTCTTAGCTAGGACAATGGCAAGAGAAGGAAATAAAAGTGATACAAATAGGAAAAGATGAAGCCAAATTATCCTTTTTTGCAGATCATATGATTCTACCCACAAGACCCTAAAGACTTCACCAAAACTAATAAACATATTTAGCAACATGGCAGCATACAAAATTACCACACAAAAATGAATTTTTTTGTACACCAATGATAAGCATTCTGAGAATGAAATCAGGCAAAGAATCCTATTCACAAAAGTCATTTTTTAAACTGAAAATAAGCCTAATCAAGGAAATAAAAGATTTTTTAAAAAATTTAGGATACTGAAGAAAGAAACTTAGGAAGACACTACAAGAGAAAGATCTCTCATGCTCATGGATCAGAAGAATCAATTTTGTAAAAATGACCATCCTACCAAAAGTATTCTACAGATTCAATGCAATCCTAATAAAAATTCCACAGACATTCTTCACAAACGTGGAAAAAAAAATCTTCGTATTTCTACGAAAGCACAAAAGACCTTGTATGGCCAGAGCAATCTTAAGCAAAAAGAATACTACGGGGCTATCACTATACCTAACTTCAAATTATACTCCAGAGGCACAGTAATTTTAAAAAAATCATAATCCTAGCACAAAAACAGATACATAGATCAATGGAATAGAATAGAGGACCCAGATACAAGTCCACTAAGGCTACCTGGTTCTGACAAAGAAGCCAAAAATACACACTGAAGAAAAGACATCTTCAACAAGTGCCTCTGAGAAACACACCGTAGAATGAAATTAGTATCTCATCCTAAACAAAACTCAGCCTCAAGTGGATCAAACCTTCAGTATAAGACCTGATACCCTGAAACTGCCAGAAGAAAAGGCAGGGAGTACATTTCAACGTATAGGCACAGGTAACGACTTTCTGAATAAGACTCCAGCAACATGGGAAATAAGGCCAACAGTCAACAAATGGGTTCCCATGACACCAAAAAATTATCAATGGAAACTTTTAATCAAGTGAAGAGGCAGTCCACCGAATAGAAGAAAATATTTGCCTGCTATGCATCTGACAGAAGATTAGTATCTAAAATATACAAGGAGGGGCTGGAGAGATGGTTCAGTGGTTTCTTGCAGAGGACCCCATTCCATTCCCAGCACCTACGTGGCAGCTAACAACTGTCCAAAACTCCAGTTCCAGGGATCTAATGCCCTCTTCTGGTCTCCACAGATATTGTACAACAGGAGTGCACTTATATACATGCAGATAAAACACATACACATAAAATAAAGATAAATAAATAGAATTAAATACACAGAAAACTCGAAAAATGAACACCAAGAAAGTAAACAACCTATTAGGCATGGTAGGGCAAGTCTTTAATCCCCGCACTCAGGAGGTAGAGGCAGGTGGATCACTGTGAAATCAAGGTCAGCTGGAATGGTCTACATAGTAAATTCCAGGGGCTACATAGTAAGACTCTCTCTCAAAAATAAATAAAAATTAAAAAATAAAACAGCAAGTCAATGAAATATGGCACTAAATAGAATCCTCAAAAGAAGAAATACAAATGGCTAAGAAACACTTTAAAAAGTGTTCAATATCCTTAGCTATCAGAGAAATGCAGATTAAGATTCCACCTTACTCCAGTCAAAATGGCTGTCTTTGTTTCCTCATTGCTGTGACAAAATACTCTGACCAGTACCAACTTGGGGAGGAAAGGTTTATTTATTCATTTATTTATTTTTAATTTATGTGTATGCATGAATTGCCTGCATGTAGGTAAGTACACCCTAGTTGTGCAATGCCCGAGGAGGACAGAAGAGGCTGTCAGATCCCCTGGAACTGGAGTTAGGACAGTTGTTAGCTGCCATGTGGATGCTGGGATTTGAACCCCAGTCTTCTGCAAGAACAACTAGAGTTCTTAACTGCTGAGCCATGTCTCCAGCCCACACACCTAGCTTTTATTGTGAGTAAACTAGGAAGCAAAAGTGGTGGGGAGGGTAGAGTTTTGAGTAGAAGAGTACCACAGTCTGACTTCGAGCCCAGAGTGTGCTGAGAATAGTCTGTGGGGAAAGGAAAAGCCAGATCTGCTGTCTGTGCTAAAGTGCTGGGAGCTGGAACACCAGCAAAGGAAATTGGAAGGTGACTAAACTGCCCTCGATGTTTCCAAGATTCAGGATCTCTGTTGTGACTGTCTGATGTACAGTGCAAAAAATGGCATATTTCAAAGGGAATAATTGGGCACACCTAAGCAAAACCAAAGTCCAGCAAAGTATCTCAAGGCTGGACATCTGGGAGTCACTCATGATCTTCTGACCTCCAAAGGGTTCTGGCAGCTCCACTGCTCTGACTGCCATCCACAGCACACTCAGCTTACCTCGCAGACCCAGGCCAGCTCCATTCCACACAGGCTGCTGTCCTTGGTGGTCGTCCCATGGTCCCAGCATCTCAAAAAAGCTGGGGTCTCCACTGAAACTGAGGCCACACCTTCACCAATGGCCTCTTCTTGCCTCTTGGGGTGCAAAGCCTCAGATTCTCTCCATGACCCCTTCAATCCTGGGGTCTTCACTGCAACTGAAGCTGTACTTTCACCTTTGGCCTTTCCTGGCCTCTCAGAGTGCCAAGCCTCAGCTGCTCTCTGTGCCCCCTTCATGCTTTCAACACAAAGATGATAGAGAAATATTTGGTAGGTGAAAGGGTAGGTAGGTGACCGAGAAGATTAAGTTTTCATGACAGAATATCATGCAGGAGACTCTTACACATTATCAACTCCTGCTTCCAGCTTGAGATAGAAGCTTAGGTCCCCTCTGTGTGCTGACTCTGAGGAAATACCTCCCAGAAGACTTCACCATAATGATGCTGGTATCTTGTTGCTTACAGCTGATTTTTCAGCCCATGCTAACCAGCATCAATTGTCCCAGTAAAGCAAAGGTTTTACTTCAGGATCTGGTCTCTTCTTAATCACAGCTGATTCTTCAGCCTCAGCTGACCAGAACCCACAGATTCTCAATCCAAAATCTCACACGTACAGCCCTGATAGTCTCCGCTTCCCTTTGAAGCTTCACAGGCCAGGCCTCCATCGTCTACATCTCCCTCAGCATAACTGTTCCAAGCTCCACTGCAACAAACTCTGAACACGCAATGGCTTTTCCAGCCCAAAGTTCCAAACCTTTCCACAGTCCTCCCATAAACACCAAGGTCAGTCTGTCACAGCAATACCCCACTCTCTGGTACCAATTACTGCCTTAATTTGTTTCTTCATTGCTGTGACAAAATACTTTGACCAATACCAACTTGGGGAAGAAAGGGTTTATTCAGCTTACATCTCCCAGGTCACAGTTCATCAGGAAGCCCAAGGTAGGAACTCAGGGCAGGAACCTGGAAGCAGGAGCTAGAGCACAGGCCATGGAGGAACGCTGCTTACTGGCTTGCTCCCCTGACCCCTGCTCAGCCTGCTTTCTTATGCAACACAGGCTCACCTGCCCAGGGGTGGCACCACCCACAGTGGGCTAGGCCCTCCCACATCACTCATCAAGAAGATGCTCTCAGACATGGCCACAGGCCAGTCCAATAGAGCCAATTCCCCAACTGAGGCTCCCTCAACCCAGGTGTGTCAAGTTGACACTAGAGCTATCCAGCACAATGGCCATCATCAAGAATACAAATGACAACAGATGCTGATGTGGATGTTGAAATGCTGGCGTGGATGTGGGAAAAGGGGAATGTTTATATATTGCTGGTGGGAGGGTAAACTAGTGTACCCACTTTGAAAATTATTCAGGCTTCCTCAAAAAAATCTAGAAATAGAACTACATATGACCCAGCTATACCACTCTTGGGCATATACATAAAGGACTCTGTATCCTTCTACCGAGTACTTGCACTTCCATGGTCACTACTGCTCTATTCACAATACCCAGAAAATGAAAGCAGCTCAGATGTCCATCAGCTGATGAATGGATAATGAAAATGTGATAAGTATACACAATGGAGTCTTCTTCAGCTGTAAAGAAAAGTAAAATTGTGAAATTTGCAGGTAAATGGATGAAACTAGAAAAAGGTATGTTGAAAGAAATAACCCAGACCCAGAAAGAAAAATGGTGCATGGTCTTTCTCATATAGAGATCCTAGTCTTTATTAAATGTTTTTAATTACTATTTTATGTGTATGAGTCTTCTGTCTGCATATATGTAAGTGCACCCATGTATACAACATCCATGAAGGCCAGAAGAGGGTGTCAGATCCCCTGGAACTGGAGTTAAGGATGGTTGTGAGCTGCCATGTGGGTGCTGGGAGCCAAACTCAGGTCCTCTGCAAGAGCAGCTGTTGATATTAACTGCTGAGCCATCTCTCCAGCCCCTAGATCCTAGTCTTGACTCTTCAGTTTTGTGTGCTTAATTTAGGAAACTAGAAAGGGAACCTGTAATATGGTAGAGAATGGGGGTGAGGTAATTAAAGACAGCAGAGGTGCATAAGTAAAATGAAGTTGGTGAGGGAGAATACTGGGGGCAAAAACGTTTAATCGGGAAATAGGAGGTGGGGATGGAGGAAAGAAGAAGATGGGGAAGAGAGTAAATCAAAATGAAGTTTTTGAACCACATGAAAACCTACTGTCTTGTAACCCGATTTTAAAGCATGAAAGAGAGTTTGAAGGCAGATACCTGTGTGGCTAAACAATGACAGTCCTAGAAGCAATGAGTCAGTAAACAAAACTTCCATTGCCAGGTATGAAACACCTCCATAGGAGTTGTTGGACAGAGAGACCCCAGAGGAGCCCCCCCCCAAAAAATACAGGCTCTTGTCACTCCTCTTGGTTGCCTCCAAGAACTAGTTGGTAAGACCCTATCGTTGAAGACACTACTCACCTTGAATGCAAGATATACAGAAATCAAGCTGGAAGTAAGCTGGAAGCTTCCTCTGTGCTGGCTGCCTTTCACAGTGTCAGATAGTGCTATGCAGACTGCTGTGGGAGTAAAGGCATCAATGGTCTTACCCAGCTGTGACTGCTATGAACTACAAGACCAATGTGCCAGGCAAGATGTGCCCACTGGTGCAATAATGGCACAACCATAGGGGGTAACCAAACAATCTCTAGTTGGATTTAAGGCCCACTCAACAAAACACTTGTGCCTGGTGCTGCAAACCTGTCAAAAACATATCACTGAGGTGGTCTTAGGGTTTGGGGACAGGGAACCTACTACTGCTGCCTAGCTAAATTGGCATAGCATCAAACTGCCTTCCAGTTATCTATGTTTATACCGTAGACAAAGCCTTCCCTCAACCTTCATCAGAGAAGCCTCTCTTCTGCTGCACAAGATGCTGGGAAGATGGCATTTCATGGCCCTTCTCCCTGTCTTCTGGCTCCACCCCCTCTTCCATGGTGATCCCTCAGCTTAAGGAGATGGTATAAATGTTTTGTTTGGGGCTGAGTCCTCAACTGTCACTTACTCTCAGCCCAAGATGGCCTTGAATTATAACTTTAGCTCTATCAATGCTTTCTTAACCTAGTATGTAGGCTGAGTCAAATGGTATGGAACTTTTTCTGCTCCCTGGAAACTTATAAGAGCAAGAAACTCCCTTTTATTCTTTGAAACTAAAGGCTCTCTCTCCTGTCAAAACCCCATTGAGCTGTCATATGGTGTGATGGCATGATGCTGTGACTCCTCTTATATTCTAGGAATGGAAAATTTTCTCTCTCCACTCAGGGGCCCATCACAGCTACCTATGACCATGATGCTATAACTTTCCTAATAAAGCTATCCTGGATGGTAACTCAGCTCAACTTCCTTTCTATGAACCTATACCATCTTTAATTAAATTTATAACACTCACTACATGGCCTCCACATAAGGCAGCCACCAACATGATGGCTGTTTTTTCCTCAGAGTCACTGAGTGAAAGAACAATAGAGTACAAACAGCAAGCAATCCTGTCTTTATGTACCCTGCTCTCAGAAGTGACCCATGTTTGCTATTTCTCAATTAGAAGTGAGTCATTTCTTACTGGTTGTAAGTGGTCCACACTCTAGGGAAGGGCTTATTCAAGGCCATGAATCCCAACAATTAGAGATAACTGAGGCCATCTCAGAGACTCCATACTACAGGTGCCATGTTTTAGCAAACAGATATGCTACATGCATCATTTAGGATGAGAGGGCATGAATATCAGGAGCTGAGGATTCTTGGAGACCCCTGGAGGGGTGATTCCCACAAAACTGCTAGGTAGTGTTCCCTGGTGAACAGATGTTACTAACAGATGTACTTTTCTCCTCTCCTGGGCTTTCCTACCTTCATCTCCCAAATAAACTATTTGCCTGTGAGTCTGGGTCTTAGGGTCTACCTCTAGGAGAACTCAGACTAAGAAAGGGACACTTAAGACGTATATAAAAATGTGTGTGTGTGTGTGTGTGTGTGTGTGTGTGTGTGTGTAACTGTAGAAAACCTGTTTCTACTAGAAAACACAGAGAGAAAAAAAGGAAAGTCATTGTTGTCAGGTATACAGAATTTCAGAGCCACCACAGTGTCTAGATGTCCTGAGGAAATCTAGAAAACCTTGGGAACTTCAAAAGGTGGTAGAGAGAAAGCAAAAGAAGATGAAAAGCTATGCCAGCACATTGTCCATTCAAAATCCAGGGCATTCAAAGCTGAGGCACAAGCTTCATGAGGGAGTTCCTCACTTGCCTTTTGGAATTCAATTTTTGTTTCTACCTGCTTGTCACCTTTCTCAACTGAGTCTTTAAGTCTTTGTGTCAAGATGCCCAAATGCTTGCCTGTGCTCCAGCTAAATCCCATCCTCAGAAACTTTCTCACAGTTTCATGGGGGAGAATTGCTCTACAGCCAAACTGTGCAGATGAAATTAATAAAAACCTTCATAACACTGGGAGGTCAGGGGCTCCCAGGAGTAAGTCAAGATACTTGAAACAGCAAGACATTTTCATACATTTTTCACAAAACTCACTTTGAGACTGACTTTAGATAGACAAATACCAAATGACTCTTGACCTCTAAGCACCCAAAAATATACTCAGGAGAAATGAAGGCTTTCCAGTGTGGCCAACCGTGGATCTATCGAGGACTGGCTAGTGGAGCTGAACTCCAAATTAATTACTCAGACATCTCTGGTTCAGAAGTTGGGCCACAGATACATTCATCAGCATGCAAAACAGTGCTGTGCCCACAGTGAGAAGAAAAGGACACAGAATAATGAGGACAGTAGATAAAAGGGACACCAGAGAGGAGGATCTTAATTGCATCTTAATTGAGTCACATACTTTCTCCTTCAAGAAGATCCCATCCTTAAAGTAAAAAAGAGAGTAGTGTCTCTGCTGGGGTGCTTTCTGTGCCCCAGGCATAGCTGGTGTCCAAGGTCACTGTATTGTACAGGCTATTAAAACACAAGTATACCAGTTAACTGTAGTTGCAATGGTAAACTATGATAAAACGTCCCGAAATCTAGTAAAAAGCAGCCATTGTCACTCACGCATCTGCAGGGCAGCTAGGAGATGGCTGGTCAGGCTAGACTGCATCAATGTACAGAGTTTGGGCTCATATCTACTCTATGATTAAGGAGGCTGTAGCTATGTGGAAGGACAGTACATCTCTGAGATACAAGACAAAAGATAAAAACACTGGAAGCCTCTTAAGATCTAGACTTGGAACTTGTGTGTATTAGCTTCTGCCCATATGTCACTAGACAAGCCCAAAGTCAAAGGATGGGGAAATACTCCTACCATGAGACTCATGCCAGGTAGAATTGGAGGGCACAGTATATTCGTTACTCTGCTTCTTACTGTGACAAAATACATGACAAAAACAACTAAAGGAAAGAAGGGTTTATTTTGTCTCACTGTTTGAGAATAGAGTCCATCATGGAAGGGAAGGAATGACACAGGTGTGTGAGGCAGCTGGTCACGTTGCATCTGCAGTCAGGAAGCAGAGAGAGATGAATGCTGGTGCTCTGTTTGACTTCTCTTTTATTCAGTCCTGGGCCACAACCCAAGATGGTGCTGCCCACATTCAGTGTGGGTCTTCCTTCCTTAGTTTAACCTTCCTGAAAACACCCACCTACACACCCCCAAAAGTATATTTCCGTGTTGATTCTAAATTCAATCAAGTTGACATGATTAACCACCACAGGTCCACTGCTTGTCAACTTGAAATTCAAACACATTACTCTAACTGTAACATTCTACCCATCATCCCTAAAGTCTGATTTTCATCTCATAGTGCAGAGCACATTATGTCTTTAATAATCCCAACACTGTTTGAAAAGCCAAAGTCTCTTCTGAGACTCAAGATAATCCCTTACCTGTGAGCTTGTATAAAATCAAAACACAAGCTCCATTACCATCCAAAATGGAGGAATGGGGACACAACAAGGAACTATCAGAGCAAAGCAAAACTGAAACCAGCAAGACAAACACCAAACGCTGCAGCTCCTCCATATTCAGCATCTGGCCTTCATTGTAGAATCACTTTCAGTCATGCCCAACAACCTTGGGGAGCCCTATTCCTCAAGCTCTGCCACCTGTAGCACATTTAACATCTTTTGTATTGATCTCTCTGTTTCCTGACTATAGTCATAACACGGACAGTTACCGCACATTCTTAATGCCATGCCTTTCCTGCCTCAGTGGACCCTAACCTCTCAAACTGTGAACCAAAATAAAATCTTCTTCCCTGAATTTACTTTTGTCAGGTATTTTGTCACAGCAATAAGAAAAGTAGCTAATACAGAAAGTTAGTACTAAGGACTGGGGCCATTAATGTGAGAAGCATGATGGTGGTGACTTCTTAGTCATTTGGAACTAGTTTGCAGGAGAAATGTGTATGAATTTGGATATTTGGGCTACAAAGCCTTAGAAGGCTGTGGGCCATTAAGGGGCCATTCTGGTGAGAATTTGAAAGACCAAAATGTAGAGAAAATGTGAACAGTGGAGGCCCAGCTCACAAGTTTTGAGGGGGCAACAAAGACTCTATCAGAATCTTGAATAGAGGCCATTCACACTGTATTCTGGGAGAGAACCTGGCAGCATTCTGCCCTTGTTATGAGAACTTGTTCAAGACTGAATTCTAAACTAATTTCTTTGGTGGAGAAAACCTCAGGATAGCACAGCATCCAGGCTGTGGTATGGCTGCTGCTCAGTGCTCTTATTCAGATCTATGGTGAAACAGATCAACAAATGGCTCAGAAAGATATGAAAAATGTGCGATTTGGATAGGAAAGGACATGAACAAATTTAAAGTTACAGGCAAATTGGGATTTACAAGTAATAATTGTTAAAGAGATTAGCACCATTACAGAGAAACTTTGGTCTGTGCCTTAGGACAATAAGAATGATGTCTTGAGCATGGAACCAATCCTATCAAAGACACTTGTGAAAATGAAAGGAAGTGTGTCTCCTAGGTGACTCCAAATATGGTCAAGTTGACAATCAAAATTAATCATCACAAAATATGAAAACTTGGTAATAATAGAGGTAAGTTCTAGAAATCTAGTTGTGCAACATGGTAACTATAGTTAACTTGAGAAGAAAGATTTTTAAATGTCTATAATGGTTTATCCCAATTGACAATTGCCTGGGTAAATAAATGCCTTGGGTGTTAATGAGGCACAACTTGGGCCATGACTGTGAGAGTGCTTCCAAAGAGGTTTAACTGAAGAGAGATGACACACTCTTAATGTGGGTGGCATCATCCCATGATCTGGGGTCCCAGATTGAATAACAGGAAAGAAGGGGGAAGCTAGCTGAGCACTGGCATGCCTCTCTCTCTGTTTCCTCATTGGAGTCATGGATCATGTTGCTTCCACTGCTCTGCCTTCCCCACCATGACTGACTGCAATTCTTTGAACTTTGAATCAGAATAAACCCTTCTTCCCTTAAATTGCTTCTGGTCAGATAGTTGATCACAGTGACAAAAACAGTGACTAATATAGGATCCTTACACACACACACATACACACACACACACACACACACACACCAAACACACACAGATGATAATTATGGGTGATTAAATTAAACACTGTAATTTGACTGTTATAATTAGTACACAGTGTATGTATAAGTGCATATTATATATATATATATAATCATGTTGTACACCTTGAATATATGTAATTTTTGTCAAGTGTTTTTAGAGATTTATTTTTTTAATCTATGTGTATGAGTATGTGTATATCTCTATGTGTGCATAGGAGTGTGTCAGATCACTCTCCGACAGGTACGGCACAGAGAGGGAGGCCAGGACCAGCCTGTGTTCCTCTCTTAGGGGCTGAGCGGGATGGTGAGTGTTGGCGACTCAAAAACCACACCGAGTCGGGAGTCTTGTCGAGGCAGGAACTCACTTTATTGTGTCAGTCATTACCTTATATAGTTTAAACAAAAAGGGGGGATGGAAAAGGGAAGGGCAAAGGTGATATAGGAATGCATCATCTGGGGTGATGACTGTGGGCCACTGGGAATTTACCAAGCCAGCTGTTACTGGGCAGAGGCAATCTGAAATCAGGCCCTGCTGAGTCACCTCCATGAGGAAGTGACCAGCCAGAGACAGGTTGCCAAACTTTAGTCAGGCTCAGGAAGTTACAATAGGCCTCATCATAAGTTATGCCACAATTATGAGGGTCCCGGAGACCCAACAGGAGTGTAGGTGCCAATGGAGGCTAGAAGAAAATTTTGTATTTCCCTGGAGTTAGAGTTGTGAGTCACACAACATGGGTGCTGGAAACTGATCTTGGACCCTCTGTAAGAGCAGCAAATGTTCTTAACCATGGAGCCTTCAGCCCCAATTAGGTATTTTTAAATAATTGTTTTTGATGTGCATTTGGAATAGAGTCTATCCTCTTCACTTCTGTATCTGAGGTTCTTTACAACCTGATCCCAATGTTCTTGATGAGCCCCATCTAGCCATATCTCCCTGTGGCCAGCCTTGCTTGAGTTAGGGAACAGCTGGTGTTCCCAAATTCAACATATATTTCCATACCTGTCCCTCTACCTGAATTCCCTATTGTTTCAGCAACACAGACCCTGATAGTTTACATGGTCCAGGTGCTCAGTAGGTACACCCTTGTGTCACAGAAACCTCAGTGCTTAGTCCCCTCCCCAACTGGACACCTGTGGGCTCAGCAATGAACTTGAGCAGAGAACTATAAGGACAAACATGGAAGGCCACAGGAAGGCATAGGTCCAGTTAAGATCAAGCCAGAGAAGATGAGGCAGCTCCAGGGTCCCAAAGCCTACTAGAGCCATTCAGCCAGGGCCCCTGGACTCAGCCACCTCTTCATCCTCTTGAACTTTAATCTTCTTTGGTCTTCATAATCCCCTCTTGGCCTTCTGTCTACATTGCCCAAGTTTGGGTGCTCATAAAATAAGCCCCAGAAGCAAAGATGTGGGTATAGGTGCCCACATAGAGAAGACCTCAAGGAAGCAGGGATGAGGGTGTTATCTGGAGTGTTTAGGGTCAAAGCCTGGGTCCTGGTCATCCTAACAAGCTAGGCTCAGCCACTCATCCTCAACACTCCAATAAAAGAGACAATTAACAATGACAAGCAGAGAAAGGAGAGTTATTCAATGTGGCCACACTGGAAAGAGAAACAAAGAGGTCCAATGAGTCCTCCCAAGTTGGTCTTCGAGGTTCTGACATGAGGCTTACGTCTGACTGGAGGTATGCATAAGTAGGCAAGCCTGGTCAAGCTATGTTCTTATCCATCATTGGCCCATCATTAACACATCACTGATCGTTGTCTCCACTCCTGGCTCTGGATCTGGGCCCACACTGAAAGCTGTCAGCACTGTGTGAAATCAACCCTCTGGCTGGCACCAGAGCTTCGGCCTGCTCCTTCCCCATATGAGACTCCTGGAGAAATTCCAGTTCTTTGAGGTCTGTGATGGTTAATATTCAGTGTCAACTTAATGGGATCTTGAATTACCAGAGACAAGCCTCTGGGCATGCCTGTGAGAGAGTATCTAGATTAGGTTAATTGAAATGGGAAGACCCACTCTAAATGTGGGTAGTGCTGTTCCCTGGGCTGGGATCCTGGACTGCGTACAAAGGAGAAAGCAAACTGAGCACCAGCATTCATCTCCCTCTGCCTCCTGACTGTGGACACAACATGACCAGCTGTCTCTTCAAGCTCCTGCCATCATGCTTCCCCCCGACCCCATGATGGACTATAGCCTTGAACTGTGAGCCAAAAACAAACCCTTTCTCCCTTAAGTTATCTTTGTCTGTCTATTTTTTTAACACAGTGACAGGAAAAGTAACTAAGAAAGAGTCCATTGTTTCAGTACTCTGATACCCCAAGACACAGCATCTCTCCTTAGAATACCTTTACTTCTACCAGGTTATAGTGGAAGAGTAAGACAAGGAAGAGAAGAGGGTCAGCAAACCTGCTCGAATGAGCTGGTTACCAGGGACTGATGCTCCCAGGGACTCTGTGAGATGAGGGCACACTGGGAGTCTTCCCATAGAAGCAGAGGACGCATATTCATCAGAGTATGTTCCTATAGACTCCCTTCCCATGCTGTGAGCATGCGAGAAACAGCTCTCTCTAGGAGAAGTGAGCTTCTCTGGAAGCAGGTGCATTCAACAGTCCACATTCATCAGCAAGGTACCATAAGAGAACAATCCCCTCCATTGCCTTTCCTGTGTCCAAACTCTTTTCACACATGTGATTCTATGTAGTTCCTCAGCAACCTAAGGAGAAATGGATCACAACCCTAGTTATATAGACAAGAGAACTAAGGCGGGAAGTGACATTTATAACAGAGACCAGTGCCATCGTTCCTGCCAATTCATTTGCCTCATTTCATTTCATTCATCCAGACTCACTTCTATTTGTTGCTCCCTGAAGAAAAGACGTAAGTGCCAATGAGTAGCCAAGAATTTTCTCTTCTCCGGTGCCAGCCTAGAGGAGGAAAATCTAACACAAAAGTCAAAACAGCGGGTGCCTGGACACACTGGATGGAAACTACTGGGAACCACACATGATTAGAGAGCTCTGCCCTAACTGAGGTCCTGCACACCAGCTGATCCAGGGCTGGATCATCCTGTTCCCCTCTCCTCAAGTCATCTTTCCTCTATCCCCTCCTCCTATCCCCAAGCAACAGGCTTGGCTGCAAAGAGGTCCAGGAGAAAGACCCTTGGAGCCACGTAGGAAGCATGAACCTCAGTCAGTCTCTGCCTGAGGTCAAGGGTGATGAGAAGGACCTGATGGTCATTCAAGGAGTTATCTGCTCCAAGGATAGGCTGGAAGCTTAGCCGGGGAGAAGACCAGCAATCAGAGCAAGGAAATGAGAGTCTCCAAGTTTTATGTCTCTAGTGGGAGTCCTACAGTACTGACTAGATTCTGGTTTTGTTGTTGTTTTGTTTTGTATTTGCTTTTTCTTTCTTTCTCCCTGGAGCCTTTTAATGAGTCCCCAGCAGGAAATGACAATGGTTGCCAGGAAGGACTACCCAGTTATTTTCCAAGCTGCCCAAGGCCTGCCTGGAATGAGCAAGGGAGGAGGTGGGTGTGCAGGACCAGAGAGAGGTCTCAGGTTCCCACTAAATTCCTCCTGGGAAGTGTTCCACTCTAGTTTTGTAAAGATCCTGAATGTTGTTCTCCTTAAAGACTCAGTTCTGGGACTAAAAATGCTTCACACCTGGAGGAGTTGCTTTTCTTGCTGCTGTGACAAAATACCTGACAAGCAACTTAAGGAAAGGAGGGGTTTCCTTGGCTCATTCAGCTCACTATACCACAGAAGTCATGGTAGCAGGAGCCTGAGGCAGCTGGTAGCATTGAACCCACAGGCAGGAAGCAGAGACGAAAGCTTATACTCAGCTCACTTTCTCCTTATTCAGTCCAGAGCCCCAGCCCATGCAATGGTGCCATCTGCATTCAGGTTGAGTCTTCCCATCTCAACTAACCCAATCTATAAATTCCTTTACAGACAAAATTACCAGATGTTTATCTCCTAGGTGACTCTAGATCCTGTCAAGTTAATAAAAACCATCACAACACCAATGAACTAAACAAATTATAAGAATCTCTCAGGGCTCAGAGAGATGGTTCAGTGGGTAAAGACACTTGTCAATCAAGGCTAATGACCTGAGTTCATCCCTGGGACCTGCATGGTAAAAGAAGAGAACAGGTTCTCGTGAGTTAGCCTCTAACTTTCCCCACTCATGCACATTTTTGTGGAATAAATAAATGTAATTTTTAATTATTATTTTTTATGTGTATGGGTGGTTTGTCTGTGTGCATATAAGTACACCCATGCATATAATGCCTGGGGAAGCAACAAAAGGGCATCAGAACCCTTGGCAGTGAAGTTAAGGATGGTTATTAGCCATCCTTAATGGGTATTGGGAACTGAACCCAGGTTTCCTGCAAGAGCAACCAGTGCTCTTAACTGTTGAGCCACCTCTCCAGACCCTAAAATAACTTCTTGGGTTTTTTATTTTGTTTTTGAGACCGGGTCTCCCTGCGGCCCCAGCTGACTTGGAACTCGGCCATGCAAACCTCAATCTGGCCTCAACCTCACAGATATTCACCACCTGCCTCTGCCTTCCAAGTTCTGGAATTAAAGGCATGCAACACTACACCCAGCTTCGCATCCTTTTTAAAAGAATCTTTGAGACTAAAATCCAGGCTTTATAAAAAAGTAAACAGGTGGCCCTGGGTCCACAAGAGTCAAAGGTCTGAGGCTGTCTTGACAGAAAGGATTCCCTTGAGAAGCACTGTTTCCTCCTCTTGTTGGCATTATGGTGCCAGGCAGACTGGTTTGAATTTGATTTGGGGCACTTTGAGAACTCCGGCTCTAACCTTACAAATGTGGTGTTCTTAGGCAGGTCCTGAAGGATGCCAATTGCCTTCCTGTGTATACTGAATGGGGCTGAGCTGTAACAGTCATCATCAGAGGGTGGCTATAATGGTTAGTGCTGGTGGTGGTGGGGTTATCCTGACTAGATTAACTAAGCTGGAAAGACCCACCCTACAAGTGGGCTTTGGTCCTGGTCTACATGTAAAAGAGAAAGTGAAGCTGGAAAGATGACTCAGCAGTAAAGCGCACTGGCTGCTCTTGCAAAGGACCAGGGTTCAGTTCCCAGCTCTCACATGGTGGCTCACATCTATCTGTAACTCCAATTCCAACACCCTGTGGAATCCAACACCCTCTTCTGGCAGCCATGAGCACTGCATGCACACGGTGCACTTACATGCGGGCAAAACACTCATATACATAAAAGAGAAGTAAAGAAAATATTTTTTAAAAGAGAGAGTGAAGGCTAGCTGAGCTGGAACATTCAGTTTTCTGGTTCCTGACTGCAACTTCACCAGCTGCCTCAAGTTCCTGCCTCCGGTACTTCCCCACCATGTTGGAACACATCCTCAAGTCGTGAGGCAGAATAAAACATTTATGCGGGCAAAACACTCATATACATAAAAGAGAAGTAAAGAAAATATTTTTTAAAAGAGAGAGTGAAGGCTAGCTGAGCTGGAACATTCAGTTTTCTGGTTCCTGACTGCAACTTCACCAGCTGCCTCAAGTTCCTGCCTCCGGTACTTCCCCACCATGTTGGAACACATCCTCAAGTCGTGAGGCAGAATAAAACATTTCTCCCTAAACAAAAAAAAAACTATAAATAAAAATTAAAAATAATAAAATTTTTTAAATGTTTCTCTCTTAAGTTACTTTTGTCAGCTCATTTTATCCTAAAAACAGGAAAAGCAGCTAAGACAATGGCACTCTAAATTCTGAAGCCCTTATTCTAAAACTTAATCCGTGGAGTTTCCTGAGCAAAAGGCAATACTAGCCCAATTTTCTCCAAAAGGAAAATAAAGCTCTTAATGGCTGAATGACCAAGGTCACCAGCCAACAGAAGAGCTAAGGATGAAAACTAGTGCTCAGATAACAAAGTCTGTGTCCACTGCTCTTCTTGAGGATGCAGACCTGTCTGGGTAGCCCAGGCCTCCAGTTGTGTAGCAGTTGACATGCCAACCACATCCCCATGCCTCACCATATCAGCATCTAGCTGCCCAACATCCAGTGGCTGGCACCTTCGTCTCTGTGGCTATAGGCATCTCTGTCACTGGAAATCCCTTGTCCCAGGAGGCAGTACAAAGTGCAGGGGACTCCAACATCTGTACTTCCCTCACACAGTCAGCAATCTTCCAGTCACAGATGGCCAACCCCCCTACCCTTCCAGTGTCATCACTGGAAGGTAAGCTAGTTTTGGTCTTCCAGAACTGCCCAGATAGATGAATTCCAATGGTCCACAGAGCTAACTTGATCAATAAGGCATTTCTCACCTTACTCCTCTACTGCCCTACAGGGGAGTCCTAGGACACCTGCCCTAGATAAGCAAATCTCACTGGAATCCCAGTGTCCAGGGTCTTAGGGTTTATCAGCCTCTGGAGAACGCAAACCAAGACAAGATTCTATGACTAAAAGTCATTTTAAAAAAATCAACAGGGGACCTCCCTCTGCTTCCCTGGGCCTGCAGGACCCACAAGCCTCTCTCCCAGGTAAGTCCATCGCACCCTCTGCACCTTGATTCCCCCAGCCTCATTCACCCTCCCATCTCCCCAACCCGTGTCTCCTCCTAGCCTGGGTCCTGTCCCGTTCCTTCTCGGCGCCCCAGACACCTGGGGAACCACCACTGCTTTCTGATCTTTTGCACCCAGAGCAACTCAGTTCCTTCTCAGGTCCCCAGGAGCACTGCTTCTGGGCCTGGCCCCACCCTAACCTCCCTCTGCTTCCCTGGACCTGCACAAACATCAGGCCTCTCCCCAACCCAAAGGCCTCTCTCTCTGGGGTAAGTTGATTGCACCCTCCGCGCCTTGACTCCCCCAGCTTCATTCACCCTCCCATCTCCCCTGCTGGTCTCTCTTCCTAGCCTGGGTCCTGTCCCATTCCTTGCCTTGGTGCCCCAGACACCTGGGGAACCATCACTGCTTCCTGATCCTTTGCACCCAGAGCAACTCCGTTCCTTCTCAGGTCCCCAGGAGCACTCTGGGCCTGGCCCCGCCCTCACCTCCCTCTACTCGCCTGGGTCTGCACAACCCTCCAACCTCTTTCCTGGAGGCTGAGGCTGACCTTTGCTCTTCCTGATCCTGTGCATCCAGACCAACCCAGGTCCTCAGTGCAGCCCCCAGGAGTCCTTGGGGCTGATTCCCGCCCCCATCTTCCTTTGCATCTCTGGGTGGGATGGCCACCAGCTGCCCTAGACCAGCATCTTTCCTGGGCCCAGCTCCTAGACCAGTCCAAACCCCAAATTCCTGAAGCCAAAATCTTTCCTGGAGGGATCCAGACATGAGGAGAAGGTCTGAGGGCATCTGATCATCATCTGACTTGGGCCTCTGTGGGAACTCCTGAAGACAAAAGCAATTTGGCCACTCCAATATAAAATCAAAAGAGAGAACCGGAAGCTTATAGGAACTACCTTTTCATGCCCCAAAAGTAAACCACAAAGACACATAAAGTTCACAAAAAGAAACAGACCTAAACTTGAAGGCTTGAGTCTCACACAAGAATCAGAAACTACAAAAGAAATTCACATGTCAAAATCACAGAGAAAAAAG
>NW_008352479.1:1122162-1123352 GCF_000622305.1 Nannospalax galili | reverse complement strand
CTGAAGGAAGATAGGGATAAACTTCTGAATGAATTCAGAAAAGAGTTAGAAATATTGAAGAATACTCAGGCTGAAATGAAGAAGGAAGTGAAACACTCAGTAAGCCAATTAGAAATGACAGGAGAAAGCCTCACCAATAGGATGAACGAAATGGAAAACAGAGTATCAAGACTGGAAGACAAAGTGGATGAACTAGACTGCTCAAAGATTATGAAATATTTAAGAAATCACAAGAATGGAATATGCAGGAATTGTATGACACCATAAAAAGACCAAACTTACAAATCACAGGCATACAGGAAGGAGAAGTATCCCAAGATAATGGCATGAGACCAGATCTTCAACAGAATTGTGGAAGAAAATTTCCCAAACTTAAAGAAAGACATGCCCATACAAATACAAGAAGCATACAGAACACCAAACAGACAGGACCAGAACAGAAACTCTCCACGACACATCGTAGTACAAATACTACATGCACAAAACAAAGAGAAATTCTGAAAGCTTCAAAAGAGAAACAACAAGTCACATATAAAGGAAAACCCATTACGATTACAGCTGACTTGTCAGTGTAAACTATGAAAGCCAGAAGAGCTTGGACCAAAGTATTCCCAGTTTTAAATGACCACAGATGCCAACCCAGACCACTATATCCAGCCAAAATGTCTACTATAGTCGAAGGGGAAAGAAAAATCTTCTGTGAGGTAAATAGGCTGAAGGAATTCATGCCCACGAAACCAGCCCTTCAGGAAGATCTGGAAGCAATACAAAGAGCTGAAGAAAGGAATGACTATACCCAAGGGGTTGCAGAAAGAATTCAATGAAGGTATAACTGTGGAAAAGTACAGCTATATCAAGAATGTAAACATAAATAAAAATGACAGGATTCAAATACTCATCTTTCATTAATAACTTTAAATATTAATGGACTGAACTCCCCAATCAAAAGACATAGGCTAGGTGAAGGGATTAAGAAACAAAGCCCATCTTTTTGTTGTCTGCAAGAAACTCATCTCCTTTCAAGGACAGATATCTACCTTAAGATGAAAGGACTGAAAAAATTATACCAAGCAAATGGTACTAAGAAAAAAACAGACATTGAAATTCTAATATTTGACAAAATAGACTTCAAACTAAAACTAATCAGAAGACATAAAGAGGGCTACTTCATTCTGCTCAAAGGAATAATC
>NW_008352479.1:1121467-1122117 GCF_000622305.1 Nannospalax galili | reverse complement strand
ACATATATTCACGAAACTCTGGAGCACCCACTTCATGAAATCATTTCTACAGGACTTTAAGACCCAGATTAATCCCAACTCATTAATAGTAGGGGACTTCAATACCTCATTGTCTCCATTAGATATGTCAACAGGACAGAGAATTACCAGAGAGACATCTGAATTAAACAATACCATACATCAAATGGACCTAACAGACATCTACCAAATATTCTACCCAAGCACCAAAGGACATACTTTCTACTCAGCATCCCATAGAACATTCTCTAAGATGGAGCATATACTGGGGCACAAAACAAACCTCAACAAATACAAAAAGATTGAAATAATTCCATGCATTCTATTAGACCACAATGCAATAAAGGATACAATCAACACTGGAAGAAGCCCTAATCAACACATGAACACATGGAGACTAAACAACACACTCCTGAATGATGAATGGGTCAAAAGAGAAATTGAGAATGGAATAAAAGTATTCCTGTAACTAAATGAAAAGGACAATACAACACAACAAATCCTCTGGGACATGCTGAAGATTGCTATCCCAGTTAAGCAAAAAGAAGGAGCACCTCTAAATCAACAAAATCAGAGATGAAAGTGGATATATCACAACAGATACCAGAAAGATACAGAACATTATAAGGGAA
>NW_008352479.1:1119574-1121312 GCF_000622305.1 Nannospalax galili | reverse complement strand
AGCCCAGGACCAGGCGGATTTACAGCAGAATTCTATCAAACATTTAAAGAAAACCTACATCCAATACTACTTAACTTATTCAAAAAGATAGAAATGGAGGGAGAACATCCAAATTCCTTCTATGAAGCCAGAATCACTCTAATACCAAAGCCAGGTAAAGATATAACCAAAAAAGAAAACTATAGACCCATATCCTTAATGAACATAGATGCAAAGATTCTCAACAAGATACTTGCAAACCGCATACAGACACACATCAAAAAGATCATCCACCATGATCAAGTTGGCTTTATCCCAGAGATGCAGGGGTGGCACAATATATGTAAGTCATTTAACATCATAAATCATATAAATGGGCTCAAAGACAAGAACCACATGGTCATCTCAATAGATGAAGAGAAGGCCTTTGACAAAATTCAACATGCATTCATGTTCAAAGTCTTAGAAAGAATTGGACTGGAGGGAACATACCTCAACATAATTAAAGCCATATATAACAAACCCACAGCCAACATCATTCTAAATGGAGAAAAATTGGAAGTATTCCTACTGAAATCAGTAACCAGACAAGGCTGTCCACTATCTCCACTTCTCTTTAATATAGTGCTTGAAACTCTTGCAAGAGCAATAAGACAAGAGCAGGAAATTTAAGCAGAAATAATTGGAAAAGAATAGATGAAATTATCCCTTTCTGCAGATGATATGATATTATAAGAGACGCCAAAAATTCCACCAGAAAACTCCTAGAAATTATTAACACATTCAGTAAAGTGGCAGGTTACAAAATTAACCTACAAAAGTCTGTAGCCTTTCTATATACCAATAACAAGCAATCAGAGAAAGAGCACATGGAAACATTCCCCTTCACAATACCTGGAAAAAAAAAAATCTCAGAATACACCTGACCAAAAACAGTAAAGACCTCTACAATGAAAACTTTAAATCTTTAAAGAAAGAGACTGAGGAAGACATCAGAAGATGGAAGGACCTCCCATGCTCATGGATTGGAAGAACTAATATTGTGAAAATGATCATCCTACCAAAAGCCATCTATAGATTCAATGCAATGCCATTCAAAATCACATGACATACTTCACAGAATTAGAAAAATCCATCCTTAAATTCATAAGGAAGCACAAAAGACCCTGTATAGCCAAGGCAACCCTGAGCACAAAGAGCAACACTAGGGGGATTACTATACCAGATCTCAAAGTACGCTACAGAGCTATAGTTTAAAAAGAGCATGGTACTGGCACAAAAATAGACACATAGATCAATGGAACATCATTGATGATCCAAACCTGAGTATATGCAATTTCAGGCACCTGATATTTGACAAAGGAGCCAAGAACACACAATGAGGGAAAGACAGTATGTTCAGCAAATGGTGCTGGCAAAACTGGATCTCTACCCGTAGAAGAATGAAACTAAATTACCTTGCACAAAAGTCAATTCCAAATGGATCAAAGACCTCAATGTAAAGCCTGAAACTCTGAAACTGTTAGAAGAAAACATTGGGGAAAACCTACAAGGTATAGGCTTAGGAAAGGAGTTTTCTAAATCGGACATCAGTTTCTGAGGAAACAAGGCAAGAATTAACAAATGGGACCTCATTAAACTAAAAAGCTTCCGTACATCAAAGGAAGCAAATAGGGAATCCAACAGAAAACCCACAGAATGCGAGAAAATCTTCACCAGTGACACATCTGACAGAGGTTTAATATCCAGAATATATAAC
>NW_008352479.1:1117295-1119361 GCF_000622305.1 Nannospalax galili | reverse complement strand
GAATTAGTGACCCAGATTTGAATTCACACATTTACAGCCACTTCTTTTTTTTTATAAAGGAGCTACAAATATACACTCAAGAAAGACAGCATGTTCAGCAAATGGTGCTGGCAAAACTGGATCTGCACTTGTAGAAGAATGAAACTAAACCCCTATCTTTCACCCGGCACAAAAGTCTATTCCAAATGGCTCAAAGACCTCAATGTAAAGTCTGAGATGCTGCTGCTGCTGCTGCTGCTGCTGCTCTTTTCACAATAGCTAAGCGATAGAAGCAACCTAAGTGTCCCTCAATTGACGAGTGGATATTGAAAATGTGGTTCATTTATATGATGGAGTTTTACTCAGCAGTAAAGAAAGATGAAATCATCTAATTGGCAGGTAAATGGAAGGAACTAGAAACTATTTTACTAAGTGAAGTAATACAGACTCAGAAAAAAAATCAACATATGTTCTCCCTCATATGTGGATCCTAGAACCAAACCCTGATAAGTGAGTATGTATCCAGACAGAACCACAGGAACCAGGATAATAGAAAGGAAACAGGGAGGTAAAGGAAAAGAAATAACCTGAAAGGGAAGAACAATAGGAAACAGGCCTTAATAAGGGAGATACGGATAAAAACTGGGTTAATTTAAGGGAGAGGGGAGGGAAGGGTATACAAGGAACCTAGGGGACAAAGGGAAAGAAGGAGCTCAAGAGAGGTAGGACAATAGGAGAAGGGTATTAGTAAGGGAGAAAGGGGAAGATGGGGGCACCTTAATTGGGAAACCATGAGGGAGGGGTGTGACAATGTGAGAGATAAATAATGCCTGCCTAGTTTTAAAAACTAAAGGGAACCATATTACTCCAACATTTCAATTTCCTTATGTGTTATGGGTCTGTTTAAGCTGTTAATTTCTTCTTGGTTTAGTTTTGGTGATTCCCATGCTTTTAGGTACTCAGCCATTTCTTTTAGGTTTTCTTTTAGGTTAACAGATAGGTTTTTCTAATCTTCTTGGATGTTAAACAGACATACTTTGAGGCCTATAATAATTTGGTCAGAGGGACATAAAGGACACTTTTTGCTCCTTGCCACCCTAGGTCAACTAGTTCCAGGGGACTATGAGCATCTCTCAAAATGTCCTGTAATGGTGGTGGGTCACCTGTCCTCTTGATCAAGGAGGCCAAGGAGATCCCATGAGATGGACCTGAACCAGTGTCCAGTCTACAACAAGGAGGATCAACACAGAGGAATCATTTCCTCCATGCTTCCAAGCGAAGACAACCATGGTCAAGCAGGACCTTTGACTTATCTTCACATAGGTGGAACTGGTAAAAGAAAGGAGTTTGCCCACACCATTTGCTGAACATGCTGTCTTTCCTCCAGTGAATGTTCTTGGCCCATTTGTCAAATATCAGGTGGCTGAAATTTGCCTTAAACACCCAAAAGGAAAGTATAACCAAAGATTAAAGGGACCAATATAATTTTTTAAGAGTCCATATGCATAGCTAAAGGCTACATAACAAGCAACAATGCCAGCTAGGAAATACCTTCTTCTGTGTTGTTGGCCAGGGTGGCCAAAGGGACTCCCAGATAGTAACCCAGCAAAGAAGTGGGAAAATGAACAGCAGACCCCAATCTTATCTAAAGGAATATCAACAACTAATTACTGCTAGATGAGGAACAACTGACCCTCCTAAAACAAAGACCTTTAGATAGGCTGACTAGATTTACCAGAAGGGCAAGTGGTGGGGAATGGCCAGGGGTGTCGACAACACAGCAGACAGTAGCAGGAATATCAGAGTATAAGGGCTCTAGTGGGGGGAGGGAGGCTATGGGAGGGTGCCATCTGGGAAGTGGGTGTATAGTTGAATAAGATGGTTTGGGATGTTCTGTGTGATATGAACACACATAAAATAAAAATCAACAAATTTTTTTAAATGTAGTATATTTGTAGGAGGAAGTATGGAAATTTACATCATATTAATTAGTAGAGGGTATAAACATTACCATTGAAATCTACCCGATGACTTTATAGACATACACAGGTGCCAAGGATCCAAGTGCAACCGATTATGACTAGTAA
>NW_008352479.1:1036708-1116920 GCF_000622305.1 Nannospalax galili | reverse complement strand
CTCCTTAATAATTAGTAGATGTGAAAAACATTACCATTGAAATCTACCTGATGACTTTATATCCATAATCAGGTACTAAGGATCTGAGTGTAACCGACTGTGACTAGTTATAATCAGATACATAGAGATTAAAGACACATGTGCAAACATGTGTTAGTAACATTAAAAATATAGGAAACAGCATATGTTAAATCTTCTTTAAAGAGTAAAAACTCATTCAATTTCATGTCTTACAGGGTTTATACTAAGTTTAATATTGTATGACTGTATTAATTCAACTGTGAACATAAAATTTACTGCCACCTTTGAAAGAGATGTATCCTTGTTCTGGAATGTGTTACTGAATATGTTAAAGCTGTAATGAAATGCTTCTTCTAATCATGTGGTTATTAAATTTTAAAAATTTTTCAAAAAAAATCAACAGGGACTAGAGAGATGGCTCAGCAGTTAAGAGCACTGACTGCTCTTGCAGAGGACTCGGGTTTGATTCCCAGCACCCACATGGCAGCTACGAACCATCCTTAACTCCAGTTCCAGGGGACTCCGAAGCCCTCTTCTGACCTCCGAGGCATTGCATGACACGGTGCACTCACATACATGCAGGCAATATACTCGTACACACAAAATAAAGATAATAAATAAAATATTTTTTAAAAATAATTTAAAAATTTAGAAAATCAACAGTCACCATGTTCCCAAGAGGCACTGCAGACTTATAAGGCCATGTTCTCAAAGTCTGACGACACACAACAATCACACTCATACACACATGCATGTACATCACACACACTTTTATATACAGGTCATACATACACACATGCATCTACATTACACCCATACATACACATCATACACACACACACACACACACACACACACACACACACACAAGTCTGAGAGAAGAATCCTGACTAGGAGTAGACACAGCTTTGTTTGAAACACACACGGCTGAGGAAATGATTCATTCCATCAAGCCTGAAGACCCCCGTTTGACCTCCAGAACCCATGTAAGAAAGCCAGGCATGATGGTGTGTGCTTGTAATCCCAGCACTGGGGAGGCAAGACAGGAAGATACCTGGGACTCACTGTCCAACCTGTCTAGTTTACTTGGTGACTCCAAGGCTAGTGAGAGACCTTATCTCAAAGACAAACAAGGAGAGATGGCTTGGTGGTTAAGAGCACTGGCTGCTCTTGCATAGGACCTGGGTTCAGTTACCAGCATCTACATGATGGCTAGCAACTGTCTATAACTCCAGTTCCAGGGGATCTGAGGATCTGGCCTCTTCTAGCCTCTGGGCATTGCATGACATGGATGCACTTACATACATGCCGGCAGAACACTCATACACATAAAGTAAAAATTAAATTAATTAATTAATTCATAAAAAATAAGGTTTCTGAAGAGCAATAGAAGAGGTGGTCCTCTGCTCCACAAACACACACAGATACACACACACATGCATGCACGTATGTATGCATGTGTGCACACACAAATACACTACACCTCACACAGTGTACCATGCAGCTATTTCATAAAATGAGGAGGATCTCAACATGCTGATAGGAAAGCAGAGGCAAACACATATCACATCATCAGGAACACAAGAAGTGGCAGAATAAGGATCAGGATGCTGACTTTTGCATGTTTTGAAGGAGTTTATCTATACACACACAAGCAGAGACTACCTCCAGAAAGATACACACAAACCTTAAGACTGTAGGAGTTCCCAAGGAGGCAGGCTGGATACTAGCAACTACCTCCCTTTTCATTGTTGAACCAGCTGCACCATGTCCCTTGTTGCTCTTGTTAAAGGAAAAACGGTATTAAAAGAAAGTAACTCATGAAGAAACCTTTGTTCCTCATATTTAGCTGAATGACAGTTTGTCAGGGAACTCTAAAATCTGTATTTCTAGCTGGGTAGTGTAGACCTACTCAGGAGACTGAGGCAGGAGGATTCCAAATTTAAGACCTGCCTGGGCTACAGTCAGAGTTCAAGGCTAGCCCGGGGAAACATAGCCAGACTTAGTCTCAAAATAAAAAGTGAAAACTAAAAATAAGGCTGGGAATGTAGCTCAGTGGTAGAGCCCCTGCCTAGCATGTACAAGGCCCTGGGCTTAATCCCCAGACTCCAAAATACATAGTGCATATGTTGTACCTCATCCACAGGACCCCAAGAAAACCACCGAGGACCCAACACACCAAAATGCAAAAGCAAAAGTTTATGGTTTATTCGGGCTTAAGCTCGGGCTCTCAGACCTCACCAACTCAACGGATCCATGCTGAGAGCCCAGAGTAAGGGAGAGTGGAGACTTTTATAGGTTTTAGACAAAAGGGGGGGAGATACCGAAGATACATTTTGGTTGGTTCAAGGAGCCCGCGCGCACCAACATAATTTTAAACTGATTGGATGTATAGGATGCAGCCTTGGAGGTTCCTTATTGGTGGGTGCTATTCTCAGGGCTGTGGAATGTGCTGACTGTTATCTGTGGGGCCAGGAGTCTCTGTTTTCACCTTATAGGGCAGTTTCATGCCCAGGCTTGCTTAATCTATAGTTTCCTGGAGTGGGGGGTTAGTAGGTGGGGGTCAGGGCATGCCAGGGCATGTCTAGGCATGCCTAAAGCAGCAACCAAGCATTTTACAGAAGCTAAAAGAGCAATTAGTGGGGGTCTGGAGGGATTTGGGGGTAGCGGGTGAATGAAGAGGGTCTCAGGGTCCCACACATACATATATACACATTTATACATATACACATATTTACATACATATGCACAACAGTACAAGTACTATATGTGTGCATACATGTATACATGCATATATGCATAACATACACATGCATGCAAACAATCTGCATTTCTAATCAACCCCCAGATGACTCTGATTATAGAGGACTGTGGCTTTTAGAAACCTACCTTAAAATGCTTCCCTGGGTTGCCATGGATGCTGCCCATGGCTCTTGAGGGTCTGGGGACCAGAAATGGGCAAAGCTGGGGTGTCCAGAAGTCACTGAGATTGTCCCTGGAAAGGTGATGTCATTGCTCACTGTGACAGGACACTTAGTAAGAAGGATACAAGCCATTCCCTCTTCTCACTCACCTCTAAAGTCCTTGGCTACCATCTTCCCGAATAACATAGCTTAGCAGTGAAATTTGTTTGCATTCTCCTTTCTGTTCACAGAGCATGCTGCTCTGACCTACAGGGTGAGCAAAATTAGAAGAAACTTAAGGTTAAAAGAAAATGAGGAGCAGCAAGAACCTTAACTGATTCCTCAGATTTTGGTAGGAATCTGCTAAAAATCCAAATGGAGACAGACTAAGAAAATGATGATGAACCATTTTTCAACTGGTTTAAATGGAAGAATGGAGGCTGAAAAGTTGGCTCAGAAGTTAAGAACACCTGCTGATTTTACGGAGGACCAGAATTCAGTTCCAGTATCCAAGTCAGGTGGCTCACAACCACCTGTAACTCCAGTCTCTGGGGATCCAACACCCTCTTCTGGCCTCCACTGGCACTGCATGCACTAGTACACACACACACACACACACACACACACACACACAATTTTAAAAAATAAATATTTTTTTTTAATTAATTGAACATCTGATCATAAAATAGAAGAATTACCCAGCACTCAAACTTTTGGCTATAGATAAACCAACAAAATTTGTGCTTCACAAAATTGTAGTGCCCACTGGGAAATGAGAAGTCTCCACTACATCACAGTCATAGTGCAGAAGGTACTATGTGGTCTTTAAGGCTGGTTTCTGGGGACTGAGCAGGCTAGAGAAACAGGTGCAGAAGAAAAAGCCCATTATAGACCAGTCAGCAGTTTTCATTCCTGGGTGCCTCAGACAAAATGGGCTCTTGATGATTCTGCATATCAGAATCTAGAGGACACCCTCTGAGATTTCCAGGTTCTGGTGTCAAGGAACAAAGAATTGAATGAATGATGCTCAGACAGTGAGAGAGACAGAGACAGTTTATTAAGAGATTAGAAGAGGGGGAGGAGAGCTGGGAAAAGTTAAAAGGTCAAAAGTCACTGAGCTGGGAGTGTGGTGGGCCTTGCATGGGTCAGAGTCAGCATTCTGCCTTCTCTCCCACACTGGAGAGCCTCCAGTTTTCTCTACATAATTGGTCCCTTACCTGTAGCCCAGACCAGTGGAGTTCCTGGTCTTTCTGCCAGTTGCCTCTTCAGGATGTTATTCTTGATGCTTATCTCTCCACACACTACCCTCCTGCCACATGGGGTGCTCTGAAGCATTTCACAAACTACAACAGACACCCAACTATGGGACCTCTACCCAACCCAGTGTTCCTTTATCTATCCTTTAAGAGGAGCAGAGAGGGAAGATGGGGGTACCACATAAGAGATAGACTCTAGGACTCTGCAATGGAGTTTGGAGTTGGACCCCAAACCCAGAGCAAAAATAGTGGAGCAGGAACAAACTTTGGCTCCTCCTGATAATGAGCCAGCCTCATTATCAGATTAGCTGCCGGGATGAACAATATTCTTAATAATGCACAAATCGCTATGACAACCACCCACTTTGGTACCTAAAGATAACTTCACTGTGAGGCCACAGTGTTCTCATTTGAAAAGAAATACTGTTCACTGTGAGCTCCAGCATTCTGCGTCTCTCTCGAATGCCTAGGACTCTGGGCAGGGTGCGCCTGTAGGTGTGTGGATTAGGCTTCTGTGTGTGTCCATGCATGGATGATGTGTGTGTTTGAATGGGTGTGGGGAGGGGGGCACTGAGCCCAGGGCCCCATGGCCTTCCTGGCTGCAGGCATATTATCCAGTCCTCAAGGCTGGCAACATGTCTGTTGGGCCCAGGCACCTAAGCACGTTGTCATAATTATTCAGGAAGACAGACTTGGCCGGGATTAATACTGTGATTAATTATAGTGGGAGTTTCAAAAACCGGGTACCCGCTCGGTAATCAGGAGGGGACCTGACAGCCTCTGGCTCGCCGACAGGACAGACAGCTGAGGAGTGTGTTGATGGGGAGCCTCACCGGCCTGACTGAAATGAGAAATGAGGAGCGGCTGAAAAATTGATGGTGCCTGCAGATTGCACAGGCTGGCGCACAGCAGGGGGCCGGCAGCCGGCGCGCCTGGCGCGGTATGCTAATGCGTGCGCCTGGGCCCCGGGAAAGGCAGGAAGAAAAGCAGGCACAAAGGAGAGAAATGCAAATAATGGCCCGGAGATCAGTGCAGGGAATCCGGATTAAGTGTGTGGAGCTAGCACTGGCCGGAGCTTAACCCTTCCTGGACTGCCAGGCTGCTGTGGGGTGCTGGGAGCTGAAGTCTGGATGGGGTGCAGGGCAAAGTTGGTGCTTGTCAGGAAGATGACTTCTTTGGAAGAGAGGGGTAGGTGCAGTCTCCCAGTAGGAAACACAGTGGCCCATCTGGTAATGGCAACCAGCAAGCAGTCAGAAAGACCTTTAGGTGGCCAGTAGGAAGGGCGGCCAGAAGGAGCAAGCCCGGTGCTGGGGGGCCTGTCTTTGTACCCAGTATCCCATGACTGCCACAGTGTCATTTACTTGCTGTTGCACAAAAGCAGATTGGTGCATGCTACTGCATCTAAACTACACGTCAGTCAAAAAGGAGTAAGACCTAGAGGGAGGAGAGACTTCTCAGAGCTGCTCAGACTTCCTGTGGGGAGAGACCCTGGAGCACACTAACAAATCCCAATACACAGAAAGGGGATTCAATTCCAAGTGCAAACTGAAACACAGATGGGCCTGTGGCCAGTGTACCCTGATGGACAGTGTGAGTGAGAAATCAGCAGAAACTCATAAGGTGCCCAGTCAGTGCACAGGGGATACAGGACTATCCTGGTATCTTTGAGAGACAGGGACTTGGACTTTAGGCTCTGTGATGCTTTTAACTTAAGAGTCTGGGAAACTCAACTACCACCAAAGCCACCCCAAGTCAGAGGCTTCTGGGTTCTTGTCTCACGAATTTAAAGAATGAAATTCACAGGCCACAGAGAGTGTTTTAGGAAGAAGTGCTTTAATATTTGGGAGTTTACCACCGGAAGGAAGGCAGAGCTCCTGTACAGCAGCAGGGGAGCCCAGGACTGGGAAAGAGAAGCAAGGATGAACTGGTCAATTTAGTTCCATTCAAGGTGTTCAAGTCCCTGGAAGTCCTGGTCACATCCTCAGTCTGGTTTCCGGGAACACAGTGCTCCTTTAGGGAGAAGAGATAAGGAAAAACCAAACCACTGCTCTGGCATCTCCAGTCTCCAGTCATCACAGAAATGGAGATTTTTTGGCTTAGACACTTCTGGTATCTCTGACCTCTGGCAAGGACAAAACTACAGACAGGCCCATCCAAGGACATTTCCAGCTCCTAACCAAAAGAGAAACTGGGTGTTTTTCTTTGGGGTCTTTTTACCAAACTGTCTAGCCAATTTCTACCTCTTGTTCTCATGACAAGGGAGTGGGTAGAAAATTCTAGGTGGTAAAACTTCATGGAAATAGAAACATAGGCAAATCTAGAAAGATCTGATAACACAGGGCAATATCAATAAGGGGCAGATGGATGGATAGACAGATGATAGGAATTGGCTAGATAGATGATAAATAGATACTAGACAGATGTTTGGTAGATGATGATAAATAGATGATAAACAGATGCTAGATAGATGATTGATAAATGGATAGATACATAATAGATACATAGATACATGAATGGATACATACATGGATATTAGATAAGTGAATTATTGATAGATAATAGATACAGATATGTGTATATACACATATGCATGTTCTATTTATATATATACATACATATGTGGTTACAGAACCCAAAATTCCATTTATGTTGTAAAATTTGGTTATATATGTGGTTTTCTTAAAAGTCTAAACAACAATTAACCATCTGTGTCTGTGGGATTTTTTTGTTTTTATTTTATGTGTATGAATGTATTGCCTGCATGCATGTAAGTGCACTGGTGTCATACAATGCTCATGAAGGTCAGAAGAAGGCATCAGATCCCTTGAAACTTGAGTTACAGACAGTTATTAGCTGCCATGTGGGTTCTGGGAATTGAACCCAGGCTTTCTGCAAGAGTAGTCAGTGCACTTAATCTCCAGCCCTGTGTGTCTGTGTTTTAACAGATTATGTTTAACTGATAGTGTGTGTAACAGATACATTTAACTTATGTGTGTATAGTTTAACAGATATGTTTAATGAAAGTGCATATGTGTTAACAGATATATTTAAATGATGTGTGTGTGGCTTAACAGTTACAGTCATATGTTCACCTGTGTGTGTGTGTGTGTGTGTGTGTGTGTGTGTGCAGTGCCTGTTTGCAGCATTTACTATGCAACACCACATCAGAGCTATGCCTTAATAAAAAACAGCCTGACACTTAGTATCCATTTCAGCCAAGAAAGACTGAACTGCTGAGAACCTGTTCCTTCAGAATTCTCTCTCGAAGGAACTGTGCTCCCAAACAAGGGCCTGTTCTTTTTTTATTGAAACAGCATATCCTGCATGAAATGGGGAAGTATAAATTAGACCCCTATCTTGTCAGAGAATTTTGCCCTTCCTGATCCCTAAACCTAGACCCCAACACACACATCATTAACATGTTATTATCTCATGGTTTTCAATGAGATAAGCCCTGTTTGCACTGCTCTTCATAGTCCCCATGTATACATACCAATACATGCTTGTTCTAGGTCCAGGGCAAGGAATAGTCACAAAGAATTAATGAGTTTAAGTTACAAGAGGAGCTCAAGGTTCATTGAGCTTGTCTACATTATAAACTAAAGCTAAAATAAAATTAACTTTTCAGTTTCAAGGTTAGGTAAAAGTCATTTGTCTAGAATATGTTCATATTGTAAAAGTCATCACCACACCTGGTCTGTGACATCATTACTAATTCCTTACCCTGAAAAGAGTTCATACTTGGTTGATAGTAAAAAGATCGTCTTCACAGAAAAAAGCCAGCAGTCCTACCTAGGAAGAAAAAAAGAAACTAGAAAACCAGGAGTCTGTACCTCCAACTGAAATAAAGGACTCAGACAAGGATCAACAGTGCGTCATGCTACAACATGGCCGTGCTTAGTTAGGAAGAAATGAGAAAAATTACCTCTCATCTATCTTTTGGAAGAAGCCAACAGCATGTGAGCCCCCAACAAAACGAGGGCACAGACCTGGCTCTGGGAGAGCTCGAGGGGCAGAGGGCAAAGGTTGGGCTGCGGAGGGCAAGTGAAGATGGAGACTGGGAGGTTTTAGACTTTCCCTGACGATTTGGATTTGGGGAGACAAGGAAAGCAAACAGTGGAAAAACAAAGCAAAATGTCTTTTTTTAACTTCAGGAAAAGAAAACAACAAAGGAAGGAAGAGAGGGAGGGAGGGAGGGAGGGAGGGAGGGAAAGAAAAAGAAAATTGCAAAGAAGGCTCTGTGGTCACAAGCACACCCATTGGCTGTGCAGTCACAAAGGAAATCACTTTTACTGATGTTTAAGTTTGAAAACAGGTGAAGGCACAATAAGGCCAGAGTAAAGCGGGTTTGGTGGCACACTCTGGAGGCAGAAGCAGGTGGATCTCCATGAGTTCAAGGCCAGCCTGGTCTACATAGAGAGTTCCACCCCAGTTGGGGCTACAGGGAGACCCTGTCTCAAAAACGATTAAAAAAAAAAAAACAGAGTAAAGTTGCACAGCACAAACTTCTGTCACGTTGACTATATTCAGCTCAGTACAGGTAGGGAAAATGGGAAGTAGTGAGGAGGGTACAGATGCTAGAACCTTCATCTGACAGAGCGAGAAATCAGAAGGATCTGTGACTGGTGTAGTAAGAAATACAGGGAACTGGAGACATGGCTCAGGGATTAAGAGCACCTGCTGCTCTTGCAGAGGAAATGAGTTCGGTTCCCAGAACCCACATTAGGCAGCTTACAACCATCTACAACCCCAACTCCAGGAGATCTGATGTCCTTTTCTGTCCCCTGTGGACACTGCACTCTTAAGTACACACACACACACACACACACACACACACGCACGCACGCACGCACGCACGCGCGCGCGCGCATACATAAAAAAAACAAAAAACAGGAGGGCAGCAATTACCTTCCAAATAAATTGATCCATCAATAAGGTGCAGCAAAGCATACTTTGAAATGTACAGACAGGGCTGGGACGAGGACTCAGTCAGTCAAGTGCTTGCTGTGTAAGCATGAGGACCTGAGTTCCAGCCCAGCATCCAGGTAGGAAGCTGGACACGGCAGTTTGCACTTGCACCCACATCCTGGGGAGGCAGACACAGGTGTATTCCTGGAGTTTGCTGGCTAGGCAATCTACCCTACTTGCTAAGTTCCAGGCCAGTGAGAGAATGTCTCAAAAAATTAGAGAAGTGAGCCAGGTATGGTGGTACATATCTTTAATCCCAGTACTCAGGAGGCAAAGGCAGATGAATCTCTGTGAGTTCTGTTATAGGACAGAGTTCGTAAAAAATCACCAGCACCACTTTAAGAAAAGTAGCAAGGTAAATTTTAATTTTCTATTTTCGACCAGCCGGGCTATCTCGGGAATAGAAGCAGCCCTGATTATCTTGTTTTTATAGGATTACAGAATTATTGTTAAAACAGGACATTTGTGAACAATCAGGTTTGTACAATATAGCAGAATTTTGACTCTATTAATTAACAACCAATCATTATACAGACAAGTAACACAGTCATATAACTTGGCACTCAACTTTGTGACAATAAAAACTAGCCAACTGCTTTAGCCATAACAAGTAAAATAAGACAGTCAAGGTAAATAACTTCTAGGTGGTCATACAATAACAGGATAACAAGGGTGGTCTTATGCCCTGTGTCAGGGCGACCCAAGACAGTGAGCAGGTTACAGAAGCGAAAACAAGCTGGTTAGTAAAAATATAATGTCTGGAATTATCACATTCCATGATTCATGGCAAGGGCAATTTTCCAAGGCACAAAGTTGCCCCCCTTTTCCTTTCGGTGTGGAGCAAAGTTGCTGCTGAAATGGCTCTGAACAAAATGGAGTAACTTAGGGAAGTTTGCTGAGCCAGTTCAAGTTCAAGGTCAGCCTGATCTACATAGTAAGTTCCAGGACAGTCAGGGATACATAGTAAGATCCTGTCTCCAAAATTAATTAATTAGTTAATTGATTAAAATGTGAACAGTTCCTGAGAAACAAAAGCCAAGGTTGTCCTCTGGCACATACATACATTCACACACATGCACAAACATGCATATTTACACACACAAGCAAAAAGGAATATTAAATAAATAAAACATAAGTGTGCTGGGCAAAGAAGTTGTGCTGGATAGCTTTAGAGTCCATTTGACACACCTGGGTTGAGGAAACCTCAACTGGGCAATTGCCCCCATAGGACTGGCCTGTGGCCATGTCTGTGGGGCACCTTCTTGATTGAGTGATGTGGGAGGACCCAGCCCACTGTGGGTGGTGCCACCCCTGGGCAGGTGGGCCTGTGTTGCATAAGAAAGCAGGCTGAGCAGGGGCCAGGGGAGCAAGCCAGTAAGCAGCATTCCTCCATGGCCTGTGCTCCAGCTCCTGCCTCCAGGTTCTTGCCTTGAGTTCCTACCTTGGGCACCCTGATGAACTGTGACCCAGCAGATATAATATAAAATAAACCCTTTCCCCCCAAGTTGGTTCTGGTCAGAGTATTTTGCCACAGCAATGGAGAAACAAACTAGAACAGTAGTGCATGCTTTAATGCCACTTGGCAGGCAGAGGCGGGCAGAAGCAGGTGGGTTTCTATGAGATCCAGGTCAGGCAGGGCTTCATAGAGAGTTCCAGGACAGCTGGGGCTACAGGGAGACCCTGCCTCAAAAAACAAAACAAAAAGATACAGAGGTAATGGTCAGAAGAAATAGAATCTGTCAGGACTGCCTCTGAAGAGAAGAGCTGGGTGACAGGGGTGAGTGGGGAGAGCTGCCTCACTGTGTCCTTTCCTGCAATTTGATTTTTTTTTAAGCCAAGAATATGTTTTATTCCATTTTCAAAGCCCACATTAAACACATAGTTGCAAAGAAATATACAGACAATCTGGAGGTCACTGTGATCTCAGGTTATGTGTTTTCTTAACTTCACACACAGATGGACAGAGTTCAAGGACAGACAACTAAGATGGGAATTACTGATACCCAGAATATGAGGTCTCTTTGATCTTAAACCGATACATGGTTTAGTTCATCATGTAATAAAATTCTTGTTGTCTGTTTACATACTGTTCCTATATATTTATTGTTGAGTTTATCCTTGAGACCATTGTATTTGTATCTCTCTTTTGAATGGTGTGGAGGTTAAACTCAATTGTCAATTGATTGGATTTTTAAATTGCCATGGACAAGAGAGTGTTTCCAGGGAGGATTAACAGAGGAAGGAAGATCTGCTCTGAATGTGGGCAGTGCCATCCCACAGGCTGGGGTTCTGGGATGAATATAAAGGAGAAGGCGAGCTGAGCACCAGCATTCATCGCTCTCTGCTTCCTGACTGCAGATGCAACGTGACCAGCTGCCTCACACTCCTGCCACCGTGCCTTCCATGAATGATGGACCGCACCCTCAAACTGTGAGCAAAATAAACCCTTTCTTTCTCAAGTTGCTTTTGTCAAGCATTTTGCCACAGCAAGAAGAAAAGTAACTAAATGCATTGAGATTTCTAAAATTGAAGTTTAGAACATTGTTCATAACATAGGAAAATAATTGATTTTGTGATTTTTTTTTAATTATTACACTTGTAATTTTTAACTATAAATATTTTAAGGTTTACTTTTAATCATGTGTGCATGTATCTCTGTGTGTAGGCATGTGGACAAGAGCACAGGTCTACATGGAGGTCTTTGGATGCCTGGAGCTGGAATTACAGGTAATTGTGCTGGAACCAAACTCAGGTCTTCTTGCAAGAACAAGGCTTGTTCTAAACCACTCAGCCCTCTCTCTAGCCCTTTTGGGCATATACCCCAAAGACTCTATACCCTACTACAGAAATACCTCTTCATCCATGTTCATTGCAGCCCTTTCATAATAGCCAGAAATTATAAACAACCTAGATGTCCATCAACTGATGAATGGATAATGAAGGTGTGGTACATATACACAATGGAATCTTATTCAGCTCTTTAAGAAAAACCAAATTATGAAATTCACAGGTAAACGAATAGAGCTAGAAACAATTACCCTGAGTGAGGTAGCCCAGACCCAGAAAGACAAACATCACATGTTCTCATTCATAGCTGGATGCCAGCTTTGAAATCTTAGATATGCATGCTTCAACTTGAAAATTCAGAGTGGTCAAGAAACTAATAAATGGATGGGTGGGGGGTGGCAGGAGGCTTTCTGAGAGGGGTGGTAGAACGCAGTGATCTGAAGGAAGAAAGGGTAACATTAGAGTAAGAAGAGTTAAATCCGGTGGTGAATGGGAGGGCAGGGCAGAGGAGGGAGGGATAAGTAACATTAAAGGCTTTTAGAAAAAGCCGTATGGGGACTGGAGAGACAGCTCAGTGGTGAAGAGTACTGGCTACTCCTGCAGAGTACTGGGATTTGGTTCCCAGAACCCACATGACAGTTAACAACCATCTGGAGCTCTAGTTCCAGAGGTTCTAACACCCTCTTCTGACCTTCGTGGGCATTGCACAACATGAGTACACTTACATACATACAAGTGAAACACTCATAGATATAAAAAAAATAAGTAAAGTTTAAAAAAGAAAAAGTCATATGGACATGTACCACTACAGAAGCTTCTTAAGGGATATACATATACATTATAAAAAGAGTTTAGCCGGCCATGGTGGCACACACCTTTAATCCCAGCATGGGAGGCAGAGACCAATCTAGTCTACCTAGTGAGTTACAAGCCTGCTGGGGCTACAGGGAGACCCTGTCTCTAAAAGACCAAAAATAAACAAATAAATAAATAAAGCTTAAAAGGAGTTATATTGTAACAGGAATATTGCCCCTTCTCGACATCATAGGCTAATGGAAAAAAACCTTAATTCCAGGAATGGACTCCCTCTCTAGAATCCGTGGACCCTCAGACACTACATACATGAGCTGTAAAACAAGGAGAACTCAAACTGGTTCTGACTTCAGAGCCTCATCTTTACTGGCTACTTCGTAATGCTGGAAGGTGCTAAGTATGCTATCAGAAGGAAAAGATAATCATCAACCTTACCCAGCTGTGAATCCTGTGAACCACAACAACAACCGCCCTGGCAAGATATGCCCACAGTAGAATGGGAGTAACCACCTACTTTCTAATTGAATTCCACTTCACAGAATGGAGCCCATACCTGACGTTGATATCAGGCTCAGGAACCTGGAGCCAGACAGATCATAGAACATAGGGGAGAGCCTAATACTAGTTTTCTACTAAATAGTTATCCTATTAAACTGACTTATAATGACTTATTGTTATACCCACAGATTAATAGGCATCTCTCAACTCTCACCATAGACGTTTCCTTATTTACCACTGGCCAACTTGCAGAGAACAAGAGGCCACAGAATGATTATCCCTGAATAGGACACCTGTTTCAAATTTCTTCCTCCCAACGTTCAGGGATCATTGCAGAAGAGGGAGGCAGAAAGATTATAAGAGGCAGAGGTGGTGGAAACAGAGTTTTCCAGACAGCTGGTCGGTTACTTATATATGAACTCACAACAACAGTGACAGCATGCACAAGTCCTACATAAGCTCAAGCCAGACAAAATCCCAGGATAGACACGGAAAAGTGGGTAAGAAGCACCAACCCAACTTAGGGAACTTTTGGCAATCAATGGCTTCTGGGAAGGGGAGAGACAGTCTCTTTCAAGGATGGGACTCTCGGTAGGTGAACCAGGCTCCAGTGGATAGACCCACACTGAGAGATATTTGGGGACACAAATTAGACTCTATAGACTATATATATTAGAGTGCATTAAATTGGCTATGGAAGGGGCAATAAGGAGAGATGCAGATGGGGACAGGATCTAAATACCATCAAATTATAGTGTATGGAAATCACAAAAATTTAATTTTAAAATGTTATTATTAAAAAAAGAAAGGTTGAAGCCAGGCATGGTGGTGCACACCTTTAATCTCAGCACTTGGGAGGCAGAGGCAGGTGGATATTTGTGAGTTCAAGGCCAGCCTAGTCTCCATAGGGAATCCAGGTCAACTGTGGTTCCTGTCTCAAAAAGACAAAAACCAAAAAATGTTGAATCTCTTGTTATTTTATTGCTTTAGCAGATAATGCTGTCTGTAAGGAAAGATCAGTTCAACATTAATTCTGCAAGTTCTTTCCATCTATGTGTCTGTGTCTGTGTGTGTCTTGTGTGTCTCTGTGTGTGTCTGTGTCTGTGTCTGTGTCTATGTGTGTCTTTGTCTGTGTGTGTCTCTGTGTGTGTGTGTGTATGTCTGTGTGTGTGTCTATGTGTGTCTGTGTCTGTGTGTGTCTGTGTGTGCCTGTGTCTGTGTGTGTCTCTGTGTGTGTCTGTGTCTGTGTCTATGTGTGTCTATGTCTATGTATGTCTGTCTCTGTGTCTGTGTGTGTCTGTGTCTGTGTCTATGTGTATCTGTGTCTGTGTGTGTCTGTGTCTCTGTGTCTATGTGTGTCTGTGTCTGTGTCTATGTGTGTCTGTGTCTATGTGTGTCTGACTCTGTGTCTGTGTGTGTCTGTGTCTGTGTCTATGTGTGTCTGTGTCTGTGTGTGTGTCTGTGTCTGTGTCTATGTGTGTCTGTGTCTATGTGTGTCTGTGTGTGTCTATGTGTGTCTGTGTCTATGTGTATCTGTGTCTATGTGTGTCTGTGTCTCTGTGTCTGTGTGTGTCTGTGTCTGTGTCTGTGTCTATGTGTGTCTGTGTCTGTGTCTATGTGTATCTGTGTCTGTGTGTGTCTGTGTGTGTGTCTGTGTCTGTGTCTATGTGTGTCTGTGTCTGTGTGTGTGTGTGTCTGTGTCTATGTGTGTCTGTGTCTGTGTGTGTCTGTGTCTCTGTGTCTGTGTGTGTCTGTGTCTGTGTCTGTGTCTATGTGTATCTGTATGTGTGTCTGTGTCTGTGTGTGCCTGTGTCTGTGTCTGTGTCTGTGTGTGTCTTGTGTGTGTCTATGTGTGCCTGTGTGTGTGTCTGTGTCTATGTGTGTCTGTGTCTGTGTGTGTGTGTCTGTGTCTATGTGTGTCTGTGTCTGTGTGTGTCTGTGTGTGTGTGTCTGTGTCTGTGTCTATGTGTGTCTGTGTCTGTGTGTGTCTGTGTCTGTATCTCTGTGTGTTTGTCTGTGTGTGCCTGTGCAAACTTGGAGGCCAGAGGAAGATAGTTGCCGAGTGTCCCACTCTGTCACTCTCTACCTTATTCCTTTGAGACCGTCTTTCACTTAACCTGGAACTAGACTAGAGTCCAGCAAGGCCCAGTGATCCTTCTGTCTCCACTTCCCACAATGCTGAGGTTACAGGTGAGCACAGCCACACAGCCATTGAACAAACACCCACGAGGTTGATGTAAGGTTGTGGGCCACACCAGCACGTCCTGAGGCAGCTGCTGTTGGAAGGTGGCAGTGCATAGTGAGCTGGGCTTTCAGATCAGGTTGCCTGGTCCTGTATCAGAACCCAGCTGTCATTTACTTAGCAGCCTGTTCTGACTAACCAATCACTTACTCTCCCTGCTTTGCAGTTCCTTGTCTGTAAGATGGGCTGGCAGGGGCTACTTCTCGAGTATTTTAACGATGCTTTAAATAGGTGCACCTCAGCTGCATGCACCGCACAGGCTGTAGATTGGACGCATTAATCCAAATTATTTCGAGGAATCTGACTAATGTATGACATTTTTCCTTGTCACTGTGTTCGATTTCACCTTTTATCAGCCTGTTGAGGCCACTTGAGACCCTGACTCTGACATCAGTCCTGATTTCAGTTAGCACAGCAGTGCCTTGCTGGCTCCCTGGCACTGGGTGCAGCCCTAAAAGGCTGTGCTCTTTCTCCACAAGAGCTGTGGTCATCCTGGCTCCCCACGAATTTCCTGCTCTTTCTTTTTTATTTCCTGTTGAAAAGAAGTGTAGGCTTTAAAACTGAACAGTTTGGGATGAAGTCACATGCCCAGCTCCTCTTGTCTAAAGAGAATAAGAGTCTCTCCCTTGCAGACTTCTTTCCAAAATTCTTCCCACCTCTCCACTCGGGGCTCCTTTGTCTAAAATGAGAAGTACTGAAAGGCTGGAAGGTGACAGAAACCTACATTCTTCACCCAGTGATGTCATTTAATTTACCCAACTCAGCTCAGCCCAGAGTCAGGTATGCTGGATGCCTGTGTGAAAGCTGCCTGAGCATCTTGGAGATTTGGAAAAAGCAGAATCCTCCTTCCACCCCAGCAGATCTGAGCACTTGGCTGAGGGGCTGAGTGCGCAATGCTGATATGGAGCTTCCTTACTGGCTGGAATCAAGTTTGCCCCAGGCCCTGCTCAAAGCCCTTGCACATTCTGGTCCTGGGGAGATGGCTCAGTGGATAAAAGTCCTCACTGCACAAGCACCAGGACCTGAGTTTGCATCCCCAGCATCCACATAAAACTCAGATAGAGCCGTGTGCTTAATACCAGGGGCACAGAGACGGGCAGATCCTGGGAGCGCCTGTCTAGCTCCTGGCCAGTCTAGCTGAATCATCAAGCTCCAGATTCAGTGAGAAATTCTGTCTCAAAAAATAAGGTTGAAGGGCTGGAGGATAGCCCAGGGGTTGAGTGCTTGCTGCTCTTTCAGAGGATCCAAGTTGGGTTCCCAGCCTCACAACCACTTGTAGCTCCAACTCCTGAGGATCTAACAGGCTCAGCTGGACTCCTTCAGTGCCTTCACTCGTGTGTACATATCCACACAGACATACACATAATTTTTTAAATAATAAAAATAAATCTTTCAAAAAGCAAGGTAGAGAGAAAAAGAAGATGCCCAAAGTATGTCTGACCTCCAGTCATGCATACACAGGCAGCACATTCACACACGTACACACATGCACACAACACAGCCTTTAGGCCCTTAGAAAGACGCTCACAACTCAATGAGGTTTAGTAATATTTAGACAAGACAAAGGAATGCATTAGCACACAGAACATCTGGAAATAGCAGAGACACATTCAAATTGCCTGAGTCACACCAGGCAAATGCCACAGAAACAGACAGTGAAGCCCGATCTGGGCTTCCCTCCCTCTGCCCGGCCTGGTTGGGAGAATACCAACTCTCAGTGTCTGTGAATGCGGCCCCTTGGGCTCACTCCTGGCCTCTGCTTAGTCCTACTTGCCAAGCTGTGTTCACCAAGCAGAGGGAGAGGATCACAGAGATTCTGACCAAGTGATGCTTCAACCCCAGACCGGGATGGGATATAGGCATCCCAGGAAGGAGTCTTTGCCCCATGCTGAGTCTTTGGTTGGCTCTTTCTCCTGCCTTCTCCTTCAGCCACACACCCAAGACAGAGACCAGCTAGCACCTTTGGGTCTCACTCTGTCACCCTCTGTCAGATCAGTCACCAATCCCATCAGTTTGGCTTCTTAACCACTGCCAAATATGCTTGTTTCTTTTTCATTTCTTTTTCATTGTCTATGCTTTGCAGGTTATGCCCACAGCCTTCTTCTCCAACTCCATGCTCCATTCTCGCTCTCTCTCTGATCTGGTTTTCACAAAGCAGCCAAAGCGATTGAGGCTTTTCATGCCACCAAAGATGGCTTGACTCTGGATGAATGCTGAGTCCTCACACAAGGCTCTGTGTGATCTACCACCGCACATCTCTCCCTACCCTCCTCATGTCCCATTGGACAGGACCAGTTCTGTCGTTTGTCACCTCTGCTCCCTGACTGTTGGCTTAGATTCATTCTCAGATTCAGTTCAAGTATTCTGTTCTGGGGACAACTTTCTTGGTGTCACCCCCACCAGGTGTGCTTCTTTCCTCTGGTCTGTATCATCTATCATCTATCTGTCTATCATCTGTCTATCTATCATCTATCTTCCTATCTATTCACGCACCCATGCAATATATCTATCCATCCATTCTATTCTATCACATATCTGCACTGTATCTTAGTTATCTACCCTACCCATCTATTCATCTATCTATCCATTCATTTCTCCATCCTATCCATCTAGCGATCTGTGCTCTGTATCTATCATCTGCTTATATCTATCTATACTATATATCAATCTATCTTCTATCTATTCATTCTATATATCTATCATCTCCTATCTAACCATCCATCCTATCAGTTTATCATGAATTTGTCTATGCCCTCTATCTCTTAATCATCTATCTATTATTTATCTATCTGTTATCTATCTATCTATCATCTATCTTTGGTCCTCCTCTATCAATGAACTCTTCCTCCTTGGACAAGTGCACATCCTCAGTAGAGATCACAGGAAGTAGCGGAGAAAGAAGGGGACAGCTGCCTAGATAGCCAGATAACCAAATTAATGCTGGCAAGCCATGTAGTGTTGGAGGCACAGGCAGGGGGCCCTCACATCCACGAGGTAGCATTTACTGTCCTTCCTTGGTGCTGTCTCAGTGTGCCCAACTAGACTATAAGCCCAACATTACCTCTGCACCGAGTTCTGCAGCAGAAAACACTCAGTTGGCACTGGTTGAAAAATATTCACTTCTCACAGCAAGGCACTGGCAAAGCAACCTGCTTGAAAAACAGATTCGTGTTCATAGTGTGCCCACAGCCTCAGTCACCCAAGTGGCACACTAACCCACCAAGGTGCGACAAGATGATGCTGACTTCTATTTCCAAGGAAGAGCACCTAAACTCTTAGAAACAAGGATTGAAGTTCAACGACATTACATGTCCTGCCCAGGACCATGAGCTGAACAGACCTATGTGGAGTGCTGATGGAATGGGGCAGCAGCTTGCTCAACACGCCCCCATGCTGGGTTCCAGCTGGTCCTTGACACATTGTCTCATTTGGTTTGTTCTTCTGCCCCTGGTTCAGTGTTCTTACAAGACCTCCAGAGCTTGCTTCAACCACCAGAAGCGTGTTTGGAATGAAGACCCTCTGAAGGGCCTCTTCAGATAGAATTTGTCCACTGCCACGGTGTCAATAACCACTCAGGTTCCAGTTCAAGGCTGTAGAATTTCCATATCAACACAGAACAGCACCTCACGGATGAACCTCATCAGTTATAGCGTTGCACATACAAGGTCGTCTAGAGACCCTAAGTGAGCAGGAGCAGGAGCAGGAGGAAGGAAGTGGGCCATGGCAGTGATGCTGGCAGAGACAGGGACAGTCATAGGAAGTAACTGAGCCTCCAACACTGACGCGTCTGAGGTTTGTCTAAGGTAGATCCCGCTCCTCAACATAATCAAGTCAGTTGCGCAGAGAGAGGAAGAGGCTGTTCTGTCCATCCAATGAAATGCTAAGTGAACATACATCCACACACATACGTGAAACAGAAAAGAGAGGCATAGGGAGAAGAGGGAGGGGGACACGGAGGGAAGGAAGCGGGAGGGGAAAGGAAAAGAGGAGGGAAGGGAAGAGAGGGAAGGGAAGGAAAAGGACAGGTGAAACTCAGGAATAAATTTGGCAATCACCCCCATAGTTGAAATTGAGTTTGTCTTTCTAATATTTTCAGCCTATCCCTATTATGTAGTTTCCAAACCACTGAAAGGAAAAAAAAAAAAAAAAAAAAAAAGATCCCAATGATGGGTTGAAGGTGGAGACAGTGCTTTTACTGTTTTAGCTCAGCCAGTTTAATTCTATACTTTCAATAAAAGTGCAGGTCCAACTTTTTCACACCTGGGTCAATCAGCTTGATCTGAGGAATTGGTTCAGGAATATAGTCAGGACATTTAGATATAAATGCAGGATTCTAGGGGGAAAATCCTCATTATACATTACAAAGGGGGCACTTAGGAGTCAGTCTCTTCCCCTCCCACGGACTGTGGTAGCTGCAGCCACACTTGCACCAATAGAAAAGCCCATTTGGGGCTGAAGAGAGGACTCATCAGTTAAAAGCACTGGCCGCTCTTGCAGAGGACCTGGGTTCAGTTTCCAGCACCCACATGGCAGCTCACAACTGCCTGTAACTCCAGCTCCAGGGGATTCGAGGTCTCCACAAGCACTGCACTCACATACACACATGGAAACAAAAACAAAGGAAAGCCCACCGGCGGACAGAGTTTCCACACAAGGGGAGACCCAGCTGCAGTGATGGCACAGGCATGGACCCAGAGGTACAGCATGCTCTCTGATGCCCACCTTCCTTGGGACCATTGTCCTGATGCTTTAAGCCAGATGCTTTTTGTGTGTGACTATCATACATGAATACTGTCTTTGCATTATTTCCATCCAACCTTCCCAGTCCCCTTCCAGTTTCTCCCATGTCCCCCCACTCCCCCTCAATTTCTTGTCCTCTTTTGTGATTATTATTACATATGCACACATATATTTATAGACATCTATTTACAGAGATACATATATTTTTCTAACACTGAGTCCATTTAATGGTGTTCTTTTGTATATATGTACGGCTTCTCACTTGGGATTAGATAACTTCTCAGGGAGCTAGTCCCTGGAGAAAGCTGATTCTCCCTCCCTCAGCATCCATTAATTGCCTGAAGCTCTTCATCTTGAGTTGAGACATCTTGAGAATTCCCCCATTTACCTTGGCATGTCAACTGGTTTTGTCACTATGCAGATCTTGTTAGACTACCACACTGTGGGGATTTCATTGATGCAGCTTCCCTAGCACGTCTAGAAAGCCTTAAATAGCAGCAGGTGTCTTGTCTCTCTGACTCTCACATCCTTTCCATCCCCTCTTCTTTGATGCTCCCTGGGCCCTAGGTGTACAGGTTGCATTGTGATGTGTCACTCAGGGCTCAGCACCTCACAGACACTTATTCTCTGCATTTGACCAGTTGTAGAACTCTGTAATAATTTCCATCTGTGCAAAAAGAAGCTTTTTTTGATGAGTGTTGAGAGGCACACTTGTCTCTAAGGATAAGGATATGTATTCAGAATATAGTAAGCAATTACATTGGCCTATGGAAATGCCAGAAGTAGGTTTTTCTCTAGGGTCTATGACATCTCCAGCCGTGTATACTTGGTTGTTTACAGAACCATGCATGAGTTCCCTCCCATTGACCAGGCCTTAAGTCCAATTAGACAGCTGTTGATTACCCCCAAGATAAAAGTGCCACTAGTGCACCAGTAGACATTATTTACTGAGCCAGTCATTGTTGTGGTTCATAGGTTTTACAGCTGGGTAGGATCAATGATTGGTTTTCTCCCTTGGCAGCTTGTATAGTATCTTCTGATACTGCGAGAGCTAGTCTTCACGGAGGAGGCTTCCAGGTCAGCTCCAGCTCAATCTCTCCAAGTTCTGTGTTTAAAGTCCACAGCGTCTTCAGCGATAGGGTCTTACCTTCACGTTCTGGAAGGCAATCAAGGGCTGCGGTAACAGCTTATATTATTTGGGAAGTCTCTTGGCCTACCCTGACCAACAACAAACACTAAGGGAGGTTTCTCATGCCTGGCATTGATTTTTTTATATATATAGCTATCAGCATATATCCTGCTAAAACCGCAGGAGCCAGAAAAAAATGGAAAGGAACCATGGGGGTAAAGGGGAAGGAGATCAAGAGGGGATAGTAGGAGTGTGGTGTTATGAAGCAGGGCATGGGGAGAATGGGAAATACTTTTACTGGACAGGGAATAGGGAGGGCTATACAGGGGGAGAGAGGGGAAAGAGAAATAAATGATGCTTCATTGGCATGGAAAAAACAAAGGTAATATACGGTGTGTGTGCACACGCGCGTGTGTGTGTGTGTGTGTGTGTGTGTGTGTGTGCCTGCATGCATGTGCATAAGCCTTTAAGGCAGAGATATAGACTCAGACATTTCTTGTGAAAAGCATTCCAACAGACACAACCACTTTTCCAGTGAAAGGGCCAGGAGGAAAAGAGCTCTATGGAAATATTGTGGGGCCCCAATGATGGGAGAGCTGCAGTGAAACCTTGGTCTCTCGGGAAGTGGTGGTTAAGGACATGAACTGAAACATCAGATCCCAACTCTGCCATTCACCAGCTCTGCCAATATTATTTAACCTTCTGAGATTTTAATTACTTCATCTAGGAGCTAAGGACAGTAACTCTTGCTTACTAAATAGTGGTGAATATTAAATAAAATAATGCATAAAAAGAACTTTGCACAATGGTTAGTTCATAGTACGTTTTTAGTAATACTCACTGTGATGGGCAGCAGTGAAGGGGCTTAGGCAGAAGAAGTGTTCTCTGGCTGGCGTGGTGGCACACCCCTTTACTCCCACCACTCAGGAGGCAGAGGCAGGCAGATCTCCATGAGTCTGAGGCCAGCCTGGTCAATGTAGTGAGTTCTAGGCCAGCTGGGGCTATATAGTGAAACCTTGTCTAAGAGACAGGGCTCTCTGTATATAAAATGCCCCCATGAGCTCTTCACAGTTGTCCTATGCATCACTCTGCCATGTAGACGCTAATGGAATTCAGAAGTTGAACTCATATCTAACAGTTAAAATTTTAGCTCTTTGCAAATAAATATAAATCCCCAATAAAATATTGAAGACTTCAATTACAGTGATCAGGGTGATTAGTAATTTCCTTTGGGTAAGTGCTGATGGACCTTGAAGAGGGCGAGAGTTTTCTGGAACCCATGGAGAGCAATTTCTCCACCCATGTACCAGCAGCCCCAGCTCTCTTGGCTCTGTTGGCTCTTGAGACTGCATCCTATCCCCATCCATGGTTTCTCTAGGCTCCTTTACAGCCACAGATACATTCTCCGATCACTAAGAAAAGCCTGGGCCACCATGCCTGCCTCTCTAGCCTCATTCTCGCTCAATCTTATCCTGTAGGAATTGAGTAAATGGCCTGGGAAAAGCAGTGGCTGCAGGGTTGGGGTGGGAGATAAATTTGAATTAGACAAAGCCCCAGGACTCAGAGGTTTGAGTCCCCTAATCCCTGTGGAATGCAGACCCCTCCCAGATCATTCTAGCTGCTTCTCCAACCATTCCAGATGGGAAAAGGAGAAAATGAGTGAATGTGAATTTCTATAGTGTCATCACCTCAGGCCAGACCTTGCGCTGGGTTCTGAGGACTCTGAGACTGGGTGAAGAATCCTGATTCCAAAAGAACTAGGTCAGGATGAAGAGACAGGAGGACTCAGCGGATCATGGGAAAGGAAGGAAGCCCCTCGCTCTAGGATCTGACTGGAAATCAGAAGCTTCAACACAACGGATAAAATTGAAATTGCCTATGGAAACAGTGCCTGTCTTCCTAAATACACCGCAAATAAGGATGTTAAAAACAGGAAATTGTGCTTGTATAGGGCCAGAATGCTCCTCCCTCTCATCCCTAAACCCAAACAAGGCACCACCTCATAAAACTACTTTACAATTTTATTTTTAAAAAGAATTTTTTTTTTTTTTTTCCTTTTTGAGACAGGGTCTCCCTGTAGCCTGGCCTGGAATTCACTATGTAGTTCTGGCCTAGAACTCATAGAAATCTGCCTGTCTCTCTCTGCTGAGTGCTGGGATTAAAGGCGTGCACCACCACACCCGGCTGCAAAAAGAAATTCTTTAAGGTAAGAAAAATAAAACACCTGATACACACAAAAACAGACACACACATATTTTTTTACTTTATTTTTAAACTTTACTGAATCTCTAAACTTTGTTGTAAACTACATTCTCTGAGGGACATAACTTAGAAAGCTACAGGATCGAGAGAGAGAGAGAGAGAGAGAGAGAGAGAGAGAGAGAGAGAAACTCAGCCATTGTAAAGATACCTAGGCTGGAATCTCTCCCAAGAAACCCACATCCATGTCTTGGGGTTGTGTTTCCTATTTGACTCTCTGTCTAAATACTTAATGTACTAACTTTACTTCACTCCAGCTCGTCCTGAAATTCTTTTCTGTAGTGTAGTCAAGATGGCTTTACCTGAGTGGAGGGCCCTTGGTGGGTAGGGAACTCCTCAGATGCCAGCTGCAGTGCTAGTCTTTGCCTCCCCAGCCATCACTGACAGAACCAGCTCTTCTGACAGCTAAGTAATTTCCTTCTTTTTTAAAAAAAATTATTTTATTTTATGTGTATGAATGTTTTTGCAAGCACGTGTGTGTGTGTGTGTGTGTGTGTGTGTGTGTGTGTACCACCACAACACCAAAGAGGGTGTCAAATCCCTTGGAACTGGAGTTATGGATGGTTGTTAGCCACCATGTGGGTGCTGGGAACTGAACCCTGGTCCTCTGAAAAGCAACCAGTGGTCTTAACCAGAGAAATCTCTCCAACCCCTTTACTTGCATTTTAGCTATTTCATTGTCTTCAAAGTTTACAGGCCACCTCTCCATCCTCCCTTTCTCCCTAGTCAATTTATTCACTAAAGAACGTTGAGTCATGAGGTCTCTGTGACTCCACATGGCAGAATATGGGCCTCAGTTCTCTGTCCTCTGCATTTCCATCAACAAGTACAGGGTAAAGACCTAATCAGATACATTTTATTTCATTAGCCAGGACTTTAGAAATGTGCCCTTCCTTTAAAAGGCACGTGGAGTCTAGCTACTCCTTTTCTTGCAAACCTGTAAGTAAAGAATCCACCATTTATCCTGTCTTTCCACTAGACAACTGTCTTACTTTTCTCATTGCTCTGACAAAATACCTGAGAAAGCAATTTAAGGAAGGAAGTGTTTATTTTGACTCCCAGTCTAGGGGTGCAGTCCATCACAGAGGGGAAGGCATGGCAGCAGGCTCTACCCACGCACGCTGCTCCAGTCACCCCCAATCCCAGCTCCCCCAACTTTCTCTCAGTGGTTTCTTTCTCCAGAAAAATGCTAGGGTTGAGTTTGGAGGTCAGGATCACTTCTTTTTCTTCCTCCTCCTTCCTTCCTCCATTCAGCCCATCCACCCCCAATGGGCTTTTGTTTTCTTTTTTGAGACAAGGTCTCCTATATCCCAGGCTGACCTCAAATGTGCTATATAGTTGAGGATAACCTTGAACTTCTGATCCTCCTGCCTCTACCTCCAAAGTGCTGAAATGACAAGAGGGTACCATCACACCTGGTTGATTTTAGGGTAGGCAAGCATTCTGGCTCACTGAGTTACATCTCCAGCCAGGCAGATTTTGCTTCTAATTGTGTATATGGTGTGTGTGTGTGTGTGTGTGTGTGTGTGTGTGTGTGTGTGTGATTATGGGTACATGTATGTGAAGGTCAGAGGACAACTTGCCAGAGCCAGATCTAGCCCCACCTTGTTGAGGCAGGGCCACTCTTGTTTCTCCTGCGCTGCATCCTCCAGGCCAGCTGGGCCCCAAGCCTCTGATGCCACCTCCCATCTCACGTAGGAGTGCTGGAATTATAGATATGCACCACCGTAACAGGCTTTTCTTTTCTAAGACAGGATCTCACTATGTAGCCCTAGCTGGCCTAGAACTTTCTAGGTAGACTAGGCTGGCCTCCAATTCACAGAGATCCTCCTGTCTCTGCCTCCTGAGTGCTAGGATTAAAGGCGTGCATTACCATGCCCAGCACATCTGGCTTTATTATTATTATTGTTACATTTATGTATTTCTGTGTGTGTGGACACATGGGTGCACACCATGGCACACATGTAGATATCAGAGAACAATTCACAGGAGTTGTTTCTCTCTTTCCACCATGTGGGGCCCAGGAATAGAGCTCAGGCCATCAGAGAGCTTTTACCCACTGAGCTACCTCTCTGGCCCCCAGTGGACCTTTAATGAAACCCAAATGTGGGAAGGGCACATCCCCTCTGAGTTTCAGAGACACTGTGATTATTTATCTTTGGAGGGTGCTTGTTCTCTGCAGAGGTGTAGACAGTGGAGGACTTGAAAGAGGACATTCTGAGTGTGTGTTTGCTGTGTGTTTAGCAGGTTCCACGGCAGGCAGGATAGATCAGTGTTTAAGACACCAGCCCCACCTGCCCCACACTGTACCTTTGGTTCCCCCAGACACAGGTTCCCAGAATGCAAACACACACTGCCAAATCACGGACATTCAGGAGAAACGCTCCTTGGAATATCCTTGGAATGACATGCTGGAGGAGGCCCCAGCTGCCATGAAACACCAGCCTGGAGTGCTAGTGAGCCACAGGCGCCCCCTCCCCCTCCACCATCTTTATCCTCTCTCCAGAGCCTCACCCATGAGTCAGTGAACATCAGTAGTGCCATGTGCATAACACTCAGCCTCCCGGGCACACAGAGCCTCCCCCTCCTAAATCCCAAAGCATAAATTTTGGTAGGTTAAATGACACCAAATGGTCCAAAATATCCTAAGGTCGTTATTACCACCCTTGCTCGGTTTTCCCTGAACCAAGCCAGGCCCTGAACCCAGAAATAAATAGTACTTAGGGAATGAATGCCTAAATCTTCAGAGGTCCCTAGCCACAAAAATCCTCTAGATGTTTGTGGCAGGGCAGGCAGACTTCTTTAGACCCCATTCCTTCTCTCTCCCCATCACCCCAAAGAACTTACCTTTGAAGGAGAAAAACCCAGTTTTTTTAATTTCTCCTCAGTTATGAGCCGCCCCCCCTTACCATTCACTTCTTATTCTGCATTGCCCTGCAGGGATTTCCTGTGTTAACAGCCAAGGCTGATGAGAAATAAAGCCAGCATTCTGTTCTGTGGGGAGTGATGGCCTCCTGGGTAGGAGTGTAGGAATTTCATTCTCTCAGTGCTGTGATATGTTTAAGTTGGTTTTGGAGAAAGCAAGCATTGGCCCAGGTTGGAAGGTCTTGCCTAGCATCATTCTGTATTAGTTGCTTCTCAGATAGACAGAATGTACATGTCTACAGACATATCCAGGACCAGGCTTAATGGGGGTGCAATCTGAGATGGACATGAAGAAGTGATGTCACCACGTGAGTATCCTACAGGGCAGGAACTAGGTGGTGTGGGGTCAGAGTTCAGATCTCTGCTGCCATTATAACAAGGGTTACTGTCTAGTTAACAATTTTTTTTTTTTGAGACAGGGTCTCATGTAGCCTAGGCTAGCTTCCAACTCCTAATACTCCTGCCTCAACCTCCCAAGTGATAAGATTACAGGCCTACACCACCAGGCAAGACGCCCCCAGTATCCCCCTCCTATTTTTATTTAGTTTCTTTTTATTAGATGTTTTTGTCTTAAAAGATTTTATTTTTAATAATTGGGGGAGTATGTACATGTAAGTGCAGGTACCCACAATGGCCAGAAGATGGTGTTTGATATCCTGAAGCTGCAGTTACAGGCAGCTGTGAGCCACCTGATGTGGGTGCTGGGAACTGAAATCTGGTTCTCCACAAGAGCAGTCTGTGCTTTTAACAGCTGAGCCATCTCTCCAGCCCCAAGTACACTTCTTTTTGTAAGTAGGAGAATACTCCAAAATAACAGTAACAAATTATAGGACCATAAATACATAATCCAATGACATGGTCACTTACTATCATTACAGGATCATGGGTGAATTCCTACAGTATCATGTGCTATGTGTAATTATACATGCTGTACTTTCATCCAACTGGGAGTAGGTTGGTTAAGCTATCATCAACACAGGGCTGTAAGCAGTGACTGTTGCACAGCGATATTAAAATGGCTGTCATGTCAGTAAGCAATGGGAATTTCCAACTACACTGTAGTCTAGGGGATCCACCGCCAACATGTGTGAGACACATCATTATGATGGACTGAAACATCTACACACACTGTGTGATTGCATATGACTATGTATATATTTGCATGTATATGCGGGGGGCTTCTGTGTATGACTATGTGTATGTGAAAGTTGTGTGTATCTGTGTATGTGTGGGGGTGTGTCTCTGTGTGTGAGACTATGTGGCTGGATATGGCTATATCATGTATGTGTAAGTTGTGTGTCTGTGTATGTGTGTGACTGTGTGTCTATGTGTGTGAGACTATGTGGCTGTGTGTACGTGTGTGGCTGTGTGTATGCCTATGTGTGTGTATGTGTGATTGTGTGTGTATATGTGTATGCATAACTGTGTCTGTGTGTGTGACTATGTAACTGTGTGTGGCTATGTGTATGTATGTGTATGTCTATGTTTGTGTGTCTGTATGTGGCTCTGTGTATGGCAGACTGTGGGGGGGGTGCTCTGTGCATGTATATATGTAGCTGTGGCTGTGACTGTGTGCTTGTGTCTGTCTGTGTGTCTGTATGTGTCTGTGTGGCTATGTCTGTGTGTCTGCATGTGACTCCATGTGTAGTGGTGTGTGTGTGTGTGTGTGTGTGTGTATGTGGTTCTGTGTGTATGTCTGTGGCTATGTGTGGGTACAATTATGTATGCTTGTGTGTGTGTGCCTATACGTATGTGCTTGTTACTGTGTGGGGGGGTGGAAAGAGAGAGAGAGAGATTATGATTTTGAGGCACTGGATCACATGACTATAGACACTGAGCAAGTCCAGGCAGTGCAGACTGACAGGCTGGACCCTGGGGAGAGACATAATTGGAGTCCAAGGTCAGCTGCAGCAGGATTCCCCTTCTCCAGGGAAGTCAGTCTTCTCTCCCCACCCCATCCCTCACATAGAACCAGAGTGCATTTCCATCTTTGACTCTGCCAAGAGACTGCAGCAGAGGCAAAACCCCTGCCGATAAGGATCAGATGCCTGAGAATGAGGCAATAGGAATGTGTTAAAAGACTGAAAATCAGGGAATGAGGGAGATCTGAGGAACACTGGGACAAAGAAGTTAGAATGGGACATAGGCCTAAATAAAACCAAGGCAAGCGAGGACTCACACCTGAGCTAGGCAAGAAGCATGTTGTCCCAGGCACACCATGAGTCCAGGGGATCATGCTGTATAGATGGTTCTGTAACCAGACAGTTAAGAGTAGCCTAGATTAGTTGGTAGCTAACCAACCCCCAGGAAGCATTGGCTGAATCTCAGAGTCAGCTCCCCAGATGCATCTGTGGTGTTGTGACTGTTACACAGCATTTTTGTGGCTGTAGATAACTGATGCACCTACTGTGAAGGTTAATATAGATTGTCAACTTGACAGGGTCTAGAATCACCTAGGAGACCCTGGGCGTATCTGTGAGGGAGTTTCTGGACTAGATTAATTGTGGTAGAAGACCCACCTTGAATGTGGGCGACATCATCTCGTGGGGTGGAGTCCTGGACAGAATAAAAAGGAGAAAGAGAGCTGAGCACCAGCATGTATCACTCTCCTTCCTGAGTGTGGATGCCATGTGACCAGCCACCTCATGCTCCTGCGCCATGCCTTCCCTGTCATGATGGTCCGCACCCTCAAACTGTGAGCCAAAATAAACCCTCCCTCCCTAAAGCTGCTTTTGTCAGGTATTTTGTTGCAGCCACAAAAAAGTAACTAATCCACCTACCTTCCAAGCCAAGGCCTAGAACAGCAAACTCAAGTACAAGCAGGAGAAGGCAGTGAAGAGGCCAGTGGAGCCTGCACTGCCCTCAGATGCACACCTGTGCTCAGGTCCAACCACTCATGCCTGGCAGAAGTGTTGGCTCAGTGCCACACATTATCTTTTCAAGGGAGATGGAAATCCCCATTTTTCCATGAAATACATCATTTTGCAAGTTCTCCATACCCTTTATTTGCCTTGAAAAGTTGTGTACAAACAACAGAACTAAAAACTATATCTACCTTGACATTAAGTTTCCTCAGAACCTACATGAAAAAGCTGGGTGTGGTGGCATATACTTGCAAGCCCAGTGCTGAGGCGGCAAAAGCCGGCAGACCCCTAGGGCTCTCTGGGCAGCCACCATAGCCTAATTGATGAGTTCCAGGCCAGTGAGAGACCCTGCCTCAAAAAGAATATGCGGACACAATGGCACCTGAAGAACAACAACCAAGGTTGACCCAACACACAAGCACACACATGCACACACCACACACACATACACACACACACACACACACACACACACAAGCATTTACATGAATACACACACATACAAGATACCACATGGGTTCCCAGCAGGCCCAGCAGTCTCCTAACAGCTGCCCAGACCCTCACCCCACAGGAGGATTCCCAGACAGATGGGGGAAAGGGTAACACACACATCTTCTAGGAGTTTGCTTGGAGGTGATAAATACCTCTCCTTTCTATTGTGAATGAGATCTTTCTTTTCCATTATTTTTTTCTAAGTGGTTACTGCTGGAAATAGGAAAGATATTGATTTTTGTGCATTTATTTTGTAACTGGCTGCCTTACAGAACTCTCATTATTTCTAATAGTTTTTCAGTTTGAATCTCCCAATGGGAGGGGGCGGCTCACTCTGGCAATAGGACAAACTTGACAAAAACAGGCAAAATCGGCCCTCACTCTTGTCTGTGTTCTGCAGACATGTGGAAAGTTGGGATAGGAACGTGTGCACTGCACATGACAGCTGTTCCATCCCCAGCATCTCAGCACCCAGCTAGCTCACTATATCCCATGGGGAAGGCATCTCTCCAGTATGGTAAAGAAAGTTCTGGAAATTCAGACTCAAAGGAGTCCTCTGCTAGGGACCAACAGCCCAAACATCCAGCCTTGCTGGATGGCACGATGCCTGGCTGGGAGATGCAGGGGCTGGACTTCTAAACTGCACCCTGCCCATTGCTCTGGCCCCCTCCAGACTCTCATTGCCTCCTCTTCAAGCAGCCCTCCAGTCTGAGCACCTACTGTGTGCAGGTGTGGGAATGCATGAACACAAAAGGTCTACTAAACTGCTTTCAACCTTGGTCAGGGAAGTTTCTCGCCGCAGCGGGCAACAATCAATGCAGATTCATAGCTGGTCAAAGGGCTAAGAATAAACTAAATGGGACATCAACATCTCCCCCGCCCTGACTCAAGGAACATTGAGGAAGAGGGGGAGAGTGAAAGAGTGGAAAGAGTGTAAGAGCCGGAGGATGGGAAGGAGAGCTATGAAATGCTGTCTTCTTGACATGACATGGCCATTGCACTCACAAACTCACAACTGTGGCTATCTGCACAAGACCTGTACAAGATCAAGCTAGCCAAAATTCCATGGGGGAAAAGCTCATTCAAATCCACCAGTAACTGAGGAGGTACTGAAACTTGGTAGCTGCTGAAGGAGAAAGAATCATTATTTGTGTGCGTGGCCACTGGTAGGTTTCCCATGTTCCAGTGGGTGGCTCTATACCCATGCACATATGGGCAGCACTAAATGGACTTGGTGGGTTATGATGAAGAAGAAGAAGAAAGAGGATGAAGAAGAGGAGGAGGAGGAGATAAGTTAGGAGGTAAGATGGGGAAAACGGAGATGGGAGATTCTGGGAAGAGTTATGAGGGAAATGAGGGATGGCTAAGATCCATTCCATTGGATACACATATGAAATTCTCAAATTCTCAGACAACCTCCAAAGTACAGACTATTCTCACAGGCATGCCTGACTTTGTTTCAACAACTTGAGCCTGGATACTCTTGGACAGACACTTTGCTACTGGCTCAGACTTTTCTTGGTGGGCTATAACAAAACCCAAGGCTCTGTCCAATCACCATCTGTGATAGTTAATACTAACTGTCAGCTGGATGGGATGTAAAATCACCTGCAGACAAACCCCTGGGCATGTCTGTGAGGGAGTTTCTAGAGAAGGTTAACTGAGGAGGGAAAACCTACCCTGAATGTGGGCAGCATTCGTCTCTCTCTGTTTCCTAACTTGAGCCTGGATACTCTTGGACGGACACTTTGCTACTGGCTCAGACTTTTCTTGGTGGGCTATAACAAAACCCAAGGCTCTGTCCAATCACCATCTGTGATAGTTAATACTGATTGTCAGCTGGATGGGATCTAAAATCACCTGCAGACAAACCCCTGGGCATGTCTGTGAGGGCGTTTCTAGAGAAGGTTAACTGAGGAGGGAAAACCTACCCTGAATGTGGGCAGCATTCGTCTCTCTCTGTTTCCTGCCTGCAAATGCAACGTAATCCGTGGCCTCGGGTTCTAGCCACTGTGAAGGACTGTACACTCAGATTGCAAGTTGAGATAAACCCTTCTTCCCTTAAGCTGTTTCTTGTTGGGTATTCTGTTACAAGGAAAGTTATTAACACACCCTCTAGTCCCATGTATAGGTGCTGTGCAGCCTCCCCTGGCTTCTGCCCACTGCCCCGCACCCCCATAGCTGCTGCTCCCTTGGAGCCTCTCAGGCTTCTGGAGTTATTCACACATCTGTGGAGACTGGAAATATATCCAATCAAGGCCAGCCTTGGCCGATGACAGCAGATGTGATGTATCAGGCTATGGGCTGTAGCTAGCACTCCAGGCCCCTGGTAGAGTCAGTTCTCCTCCTGAAATTTCCAATTCTCACACCACTGCTCCAGGGAGCACTTCCCCAGGCCCACATCTTCACAGGGTCTCTCACAGGCTGGGGAGACTGACCAGCAAGCTCATGAGTAGAATCCCCAAAACCCATGATAAAAAAAAAAAAAAAAAAAAAAAAAAAAGGATGCTTTCCACCCCATCCCAGTGCTGAGGAAATAAACAGGCATCCTCCCTTGGGGGTCATTGACTGACCCGCCAGGATCACCTAGTCAGTGAACTCCAGTTCCCAGGGACAGACCCTTGTCTCAAAAAAAAAAAAAAAAAAAAAACCAAGGTAGACTACATCTAAGGAAAGATACCCAGGTTTGTCCTGTGACCACACACACACACACGCACGCACACACACGCACACATGCACACACGCACACATGCACACACGCACACACACACATGCACACGCTTGTGAAATCTCCTTTCAACATCTGCTCCTAGTGAGTTTGGCCTAAGACCCAGAGGGTACCTCTTAGGCACACCTAAGAGGGTACCTGACTTCCTACTGTCACAGTAATCCCATCTATCAGGAAATGTAACTGGAAAGTCCTCTGAGAAGAGGATGTGGATTCTGTCATGGATTTAACTGTGTCCACCAAAATTCATATGCTCACATCCTAGCCCCCAATAAGACTATACTTAGAGATGGGACCCACAGAGAGGTAGTTAAGGCTACATGAAGTTGTAAGGGTGGCCCTGACCTGATGAGGTTAGTGCCCTTTAGGAAGAGACACTGGGAGCTTATGCTTCTCTCTCTTTCTCATCTACACAGGGGTCACGTGAGGACACAGGAAGACAGTGGCCATCTATAAACTAAAAGAAGAAACTTCAGGAAGAGGTGAACCTTACCAGTTTCTTACTCATGGGCCACAAGCCTCCAGAACTTCAGGGAAATGATTTCTGTTGTATAGGTTTTAGGCATGATGCGGGACCAGTACAGATTTCTCCACCTGCTCACTGGCTGAGATCCTGGAGCAGCCTCCTCTGCATCATTCAAGAGCCAGTCATCAGGATCTCGCTCCACAAAACAAAACTGTTGTGGCTGTGAGGACAGCTCTGTCCCACTCCACAAGAATTAAAATACAAGTGAAACCATACACCAGAGGTTGGTAAACTTGGTCTGTGAAGGGTGAGAGAGTGACTCTCCTAAGCCTTATGGGTCATGTGCATGCTCTCTGTTGCAAATACTCTGTCAAGGTAGTGCCAAGGTGACAACAGGTGGCAGAATATGTGTGGCTGGGCTCCAGCACAACTATGTTTAGGGAAACAGGCCTGGGATGGGGGTGTGGCTCAGTTAGTACAGAGCTTACTCAGTATACATGAAGCCTTGGGTTTTATTCCCAGCACCACATAAATCAGGCATGGTGGTGCACACCTGTAATCCCAGCACTCAGGAAATAGAAGCAGGAAGATCAGGAGTTCACAGTCATCCTCAGCTACATAGTGAGTTCAAGGTCAGCCTATATGAGACTCTGTCTCAAAACAAACAGGGCTGGTGAGATGGGTCGGTGGGTAAAAGAGCTTGTCTCCAAAACTAACAACCAGAATTTGATCCCTGGAACCTGTATGGTAGAATGAAAGATCCAACTCCTGCAAGTTGTCCTCTGATCTCCATAGGTGCACTGTGGCATGCAGCCCCCCACACACACATACGTTAATTAATCAAATATAATTTTAAAGAGCCTCTCAGGACAGGAGTCTGCTGACCCTTGTCACAGATATCTGAACTGGACACGAGTTCCGCTAACCTCAGATCTGCTCTCAATCATGAAGGCCAGGACAAGTGTACAGGGTGGAAGAGACTTGCCCAGGGTCTCACAGGATTGGGGAACTAGAGGCCACATCTCATTCCATGTCTCTTCTCAGTTCTGTCCAGAACTGAAGCTGTATCAGTTACTTTTCTGTTGCTGTGATAAAACACCACGACCAAGGCAACTTACAGAAGAAAGAGTTTATTTTAGTTTACGGTTCCAGAGGGATAAGAGCCCATCACAGTGGTGAGGCATGGCGGCAGGAGCAGAAACTTGAGAACTCACATCTTGAAACACAAACATGAAGCAAAGAGAGCAAACAGGAACCTGCATGAAGCTATGCGCTCTCAAAGCCCACCCCCAGTGACGTACTTCCTCCAGGAAGGCTCTACCAAGACTAAAGATTCCATGACTTCCCAAACGGCACCACCAACTGGGGACAAAGTGTTCAAACATGAACCTATGGGGGACATCTTCATTCAAACAATCATGGAAGTCCAAGTAGGCAGGGATGACTCCCAAATGTCTCTATGAATGCCAGGAAAAGTGGGTGACATTTTACCCCAGGGTGAAGAGGGAATTAATAAAAGCCAGAAAAAAGTCAAGCGTGAAGGCAGACATCTGCAGCCCCAGCTGGGCCTCAGACTCGAAAAGTGGGTGACATTTTACCCCAGGGTGAAGAGGGAATTAATAAAAGCCAAAAAAAAAGTCAAGCGTGAAGGCAGACATCTGCAGCCCCAGCTGGTCCTCAGACTGTTGAGCTGGCCTAGCCAGGGAGAAGCCCTTCCTCAAGAAGGTGGTGCTGAGCCAGGAGTTCCAGGACCTGACCATTCTTCAACTGGAGAAACAGCAGCCCTCCCCTCAGCTGCTCAATATCAAGGAAGTTGCTGGGCTCTTCCAGCATCAGGTGAGGAGGGCCCCTCCCTGTATCAGCACCAGCTCACCTGCACAGGTGGGACTCCTTCCCCTCACTGGCCTTTGCTCTGGGCCACCAGCTACACAAACTTTCAATCCAAGGATTTTCATTCTCAGGCAGGGCAGACCAGCCTGACCACTGAAAAGGAGTCTGGCTTAGTAGTCTTAGGACCTGCAACACACACACACACACACACACACACACACACACACACACACACCTTCATTGCCACAGGTCACTGGGATCAGAATGTCAGCTCTCACACACTCTAGGAGAAAGCAACTGTTTGTCAGGCAGTGACATCCAAGACCTTCCAGATTCTTCCTACAGCCCCCAGGGTTCCCTCCCTCAGAAGCCTGGGCCCACCCAGCATTACAGTCATACCTTTGCCTCCTTTCAAAGAAAGACATTTAAAGATGTGGGAAGAGGGGGGCAAGGGAACACTTGGGCCCTGGCAGACAACTGATTTTATTTGGGCTTCCTCTGTTTCGCCCCCCCCCAGTTATATATATATATATATACATATAAAACGTGTCTATAATCTCAGATCAAGATTGTGGTTTTCAGTCATCACAAATTAAATAAAATCTAAACAGTGGGAGTTATTGTAGATTCATGGGGTGAAAAATGGGGGCAGGGGGGCTTTGAATCATGTGATTTTCATGCTGCAGAAACTTAATGAGAAACACACCACATTTCCAGAGCCCTCTTTCTAGTCCGAGCTCCTGCTGAGATAAAAGGTCACAAGATGAGAAGAAGGAGAGGGCGGGAGTCCTTAGAGCTGGGAGGCGCTTTTTTTTAGTGGAAAGTAGGCCCAAATTTCATGCAAGCTGCTATCGGGTCTGATAATCTAAACTGATTATTTTCTTTGAATGCCAGATGTGAAGAGCTTTCATAAAGGAACCTCACACATCACCCGTTTAAAAACAAATCGACCCAAGCCTCATCCACTGCGCAAAAGGGAACTTTCCAATCCCCGTCGTTAGGGAAAGCTGAGCTGCGGGGCTGGGAGAGGGCGGCCTGGCCCGGACTGCGTGTCCCGCTGCTGCCCCCTGCAGGCCGAGAGCCGCATGGCAGCAGAGGAAAAGCGAGCCAAGGCCTCTGAAAATCTCTGGAGCCAATGTCTCAGATGGACAGAAGATTCTGTTCTGCAAGGTGCCAGCTCATCGCTGCAAAGGCTTAGCTGGGCTTGGGCCTCGGCGCAGTACTCAGCCTCATACAGGCGCTAATTATGCAAGGTGGAGAGATTGCACAGGTCTGTGAATTGAGGGTCTGCCACTGCATAGATGCAGCTGGCTTATCCAACCATGGGACACCAATGCCTCTTCCATGAGCCGTGTCCAAGAACCCCCCATCTCAGGGAAGATGGAAGGAGACAACGAAAGCCCCCCTCTCTGTGTGTGGCTGTTGCACCGAAGCAGCTCTCTGGAGGCAGGGTCAGAGGGCATAGAGAAGGGTCCCAGCTGCCAGAGACATGAACAGGCCAGCACCGGGAGGCACCAGGCTGTATGTGAGCCTAGAATGAGGATGCTAACCTACATCCCCTACACACCCACACACATACACTGTGCAGCTGGGAAACAGGCTCCATGCACACATCCCAGACCCCCTAACCAGGCCTTAGAAAGATTTGAACATCTGGGCCACCTCACACCTCCTTCTGCCCTTCATGCCTGTACCAAGGGACAGACTGTAAACACAATGGCGGAGTGACCCTTAGCTATATAAGCTAATACAAGTCACTGTTGGTCACTTGGAGCCAGTGACCTCTAGAAGGGCCAGGTTGGGCAAGGCCCCTCTAGGAGAATGGTGGTGAATGCAGTGTGAAGGACTCTGCCCTTGAGGCCCCCTGGCCCTGCCTCCAGAGAGCTTCAGGTGCTGTTGGTCTAAGATTTCATCACTGTCTGGATAGAGAATGGTGTTAACCTGACACACCTGAGAAGGGGAATCTCAGTTGAAGTTTCCTCTATTAGATTGGCCTATGGCCATGTCTATGAAGCATTTTTGTGACTGTTGAGTGTTATGGGAGGGCCCAGCCCACTATGGGTGGTGCCACCCCCGGACAGGTTGTCCTGTATCGTATAGGGAAGCAGGCTGAGCATGGACCAGGGGAGTAAGCCAGTAAGCAGTGTTCCTATGTGGTCTTTCAGTTTCTGCCTCCAGGTTCCTGCCCTGAGTTCCTGCATTGGCTTTAAATATGGACTGTGATGTATGTGTGTATGTGTAAGCCAAATGAACCCTTTCCTCTACAAGTGGTTTCGGTCAGTGTTTTATCACAGCAGTAGAGAAACCAAACCAGGACAATCATGTCCCCTCAGCATTCCTTCCTTCGCTGATCCCTCCTAAATGGGCCGTTCACCTCCCCATCCTCATCGCTTACCAGGGCTTCTGGGAGTCTGCCTCCTCCTTCCCATCTCCAGGCCTTTGTACAAGCTATTCTTCCACCTGGAGGACCTTCTATGCTTCCTTGTGAGACTGCCTGATTTGGCAGCCAAGCACCAACCCTCCTCCACACAGCTTTTGCAACTTCCTGCCCCCAGAAGCTGTCACCATGCTCTGCACCCCCATTCCTCCAGTGCCGTCTAATAGTCATTTCTCCACTGGCCAATTTCCTAACCTCAGTCCTTCTGGAAAGCTCTTGGCAAATAATTGTCCACTCCCCTAATGACTTGGCATGTGCACATGACTGCCTCTTGCTTCTGGGATTGTCCCAGGAGACGAGGTTTCCTTCGAGCAACAGTCCTCCTCCAGGGCACTGAGGGACAGAAAGTGATTTTAGTCCACCATTAGTCAGCCAGAATGACCTGTGGTCAACCCGGGGAGATGCCACCTGGCCATGGCTGCAAGGTCCACCCACTAGAGTGACCTTCTTCTGTGTGTGTATGTGTATGTGTGTGTGTTGTGTGTATGAGTGTTTATATGTGCATATACATGTATATATGCATCTGTGTGTATGCATATGTGTGCATGAGTGTGTTTGTGTGTATGTGCATCGGAATGTATGTGCATTTCTGTGTATGCAACTGTGTATATGTGTATGAGTGTTCATGTGTTTATGTGTATGCATGCATATATGTGTACGAGTATGTGTGTGTGTGCATCTGTGTGTATGAGTACAAGTGTGTGTGTGTGTGTGTGCGCATGTGTGTGTGCACTCAGGACTGGTGACTGGAGAAGCACTTCCCCACAGTGCTTTAGCTCTGGAGCTGCTGTATGGAGAACGAGACTCAGAGAAACCTTGCTCACAGCTCCTGTGTAAACAATAGGCTAGTAGCAGCATACATCAGTCCTTAATAGAAACAAGTGAGTGAAATCTAGTCTGGGAACGGCAGGCTCTAGAACCAAGGGACCTTAACTACCAGCGTCCTTTCTGCCCCCAGCTTCCTTCCTTCAATTCTGTGCTGGTGCTGCAGCTTCAAACATTTACAAATACATCTCCTCCCCATCCCACTTCTCACAGCCCCTTATCTTTTGCTAATCAATTTAAAATGCAAGCACTAACTAACCATGGACCTTGAAAACCCAGGCATGTCTCCACAATGTTAGAAAAACCATAAATGTATTGGGTCTAATCACTATGCATGATGCAAACCCTCCTCCATCTCATGGATGAAGCTCTGTCACCATCACCTGGAGGCTCCTGACCCTCTTAGACTGTGTGAGACATGAGACATGAGGGAGGGCAGACCACAGCTGCCTTGCTGGCCCAAGGTGGGAAGCGACAGCTCTGGGATGAAGGGGAGGCTGCCACCCCGAGCCTTGTCTTCCTTCCTCCTTTCTTCCTTTCTTCCTCCCTCCTTTATTTCTTCCCTCCTTCCTTATTTCCTTCCATCTTCTCTCCCTCCCTCCCTTTCTTCCATTTCATTTTCACTTTTGTTGAACTAGGGATTGTACCCTAGGCCTCATACATGTTAGGCAAGTGATCTACCTTAGAACTACATCCCCAAGTTTCTATTTTGATCTTTTTGCTTTTTGGTTGGTTTTGGTTTGGGGTTTTGTTTTGGGGGGTTTGTTTGTTTGTTTGTTTGTTTTTTGAGACAGGAGCTGACCCGGAACTCACTATGTAGACCAGGCTGACCTTGGTCTCACAGAGATTTGCCTGTCTCTGCCTCCCAAGTGCTGGGATTAAAGGCATGCGCCATGACAGCCAACCCCTTTCCTTCATTCTTACAGGGGCAACTTCTATAGGTCCTAGAGAGAGCCAGGCATCCTTCCTGCTCTTCCAGTCCTGTCCTCCACTTGGTTTCTCTCTCCTGCACCAAAGAAGAGAAGTGAAGACAGCTGGACCCAAAGAGGTGCCTTGAGGCTGGAGGTGAGCATAGAAGGAAGTAAATGCCTTGAAAGAACCACTTCTAAGTCTTCATCTGGTAGGAAACAAAATGTGTGAAGTAAGTAAGGCTCCTGGGCATCCACTTCACCCAGCTGTCTCTGATAAAGAAAGACCATCTATAGGAGAGGCCCCAGTTTCAAAGGTCAAAGCCACAAATGTGGGTTTGAAGGTCCTATGGCCCAGGCAGCCTGGTGGGGGAGTGGAAGCCCTGCCCTGTGGGGTGTGGGGCATTTCTGAATGATGAAACACTTACACCCTCACTGCTACCTAGGAGGAGGAAGAGGTGCACATGCCCTTAATGGAAGACTTGGTGCCATGAGTGGCTTCACGGAAGGAATACAGAGCACACGCCATCCCCAGCACTCCCTGGGTTCTGTTTTTCTTATGTGTTGCTCACAGCAGATCTTTTGAGTTGGAACCAGATCTCCCAGAATTACACAGGAGGAAAGTGAGGTGTGGAAGTACCAAGTGATCGGCTTGCCATTCCCATGGGTTTCCCAGTGGACATCCAAACAGGATGACAAAAAAGAAGGCCAGGTCTGTACATCCAACCAGAATGTCACTATCAGGAAATCAAGGTTGGCACCAGCATGTTTGAGATCTCACAGACACAGTATTGTGATTGTCACACGTGGGTAATGAGTGAGGTCCCTCATCTTTCCAAAGTACCACTACAGCTCCTCGTGGGCTCCAGCAGGTACCTGCTGACAGAGCATGGCCAGCCACCCTCCTCCCGCCTCCCAACTGGCTTCAGGACACACAGACCTCATGAAACCCATAAGGACACCTAGCCCTGGATTTAGAGGCTGACCTTGGCAGACAGGTGGGCGGGAGTACTGCCCTGCTCATGTGAAAGGCCCCTGACTCCATTGCAGTTTCTCTGAGACACCAACACACTGGGTTACTCTGAAGCTCACCCACCAGGGAGCAGGAATTACCTGCTTCTGTCGGCACCGGAGCGCCACCTAGTGGCAGGGGTTGAGCATGACAATTGCCCGTGCAATTCCACAAACATCTGTCTACCCTTCAGAGCCTTTTAGGGTAAAATGGACCCTTTTGACTCAGCTCACCTGTAACCCTGAACCTTTGCAATCTGATCTATAGAACCTGTGTTGAGTAGGTCCTTTGTATCTGTACAGCCTGAAAGCTCACTATAAACCCGGTCAGGCGAACCTGGAGTATCTTTCCTGCTTCCCTTAAAGCCAGAAGGAGTCTATGATGTGCCAAAGGCTTGATCAGTCACAGGACAAAGTGGAAAGAATATGAGCATAAATGTCCAAATAACTGAGTTCTAATTCCACCAGGTGTCCAAAGACCCCAGGTTTTAATTCTACTGGGTGCCAAAGACCTGGGTTCTAATTCCACTGGTTCCACCAGAGACTGAAATGGGCTTGGGTAAATCACCTGAGCCTTTCTCCTGTCCCTCCCTGTGACATTAGGATGACAGTCTCCATCCCTGGCCTTGTGTCATTCCACAGTGAATGTGCTAAGCAAACATGTGACCCTTTTCACTAGGCCAGTAATCGAGCCAGGAGAATTGCAATATGCTTTTATGAAATGGACAGTGATCAGGTGATGTTTGCTGTGCTTTGGCCTCAGATGAGAGTGCTTCTCCCTGGCACCTCTTCATCCTTCCACAGCTCTGTCTGCTTTAAGCTTGCCACCCACCTGGGATTCATATTTGAATGTGTGTGAGGTGGAGGTAGACCCTGCCCAGCCCCAGACTATATCATAGTACCCACTGCTGTGGCATCTGACCTTTAGTCTAAATGACAGCTCTGAGGGGTGCTCCCTGCCTGGCAGCTCAAAGCACAGAGCAGGTCCTGGTGTCTGGAGCTAGAAGACTGGCAGGATATGGGAAGAGGGAGATGCTGAGAGATTGCTCTGCTTCTCAGAGTCCTTCATGAGAAACTCAGATGCTGGAAGAGGCCCCAGCTGGGGACTGTGCTAGTGCATCAAACTGTCAGAACCTGCTCTGTGCTTCCCTAAAGAGACAACTGTTCCTCAGCACCAACCAAGCTCTGCCACATGGGAACAGAGCCAGGTTGCCCAGAGAAGCTGCCAGTCCAAATGGACAACATTTTGGATTATTCACTATCCAACATTTTTCTTTATTCACTATCAGTGTTTAAAAATTGTGAACAGAGCCAGACATGGTGGTACATGCCATTAACCCCAGCACTTGGGAGGCAGAGACAGGCGGATCTCAGTGAGATCAAGGCCAGCCTGGTCTACATAGCAAGTTCCAGACCAGCTGGGAATACAGGAAGACCCTGTCTCAAAACAAAAGAAAACAAAAATTAATTAATCAATTAAAAAGATTATAAACAAGGCCAGTGAGCTACCTCAGCAGGTAAAGATGCCTGTTGCCAAGCCTGACGACTTGAGTTCAATCCCTGGGACCTACCTACATGGTGGAAGGAGAAATCTGACTCCTGCAAGTTGTCTTCTGATCTCCACATGTGTATCACACACATACATACATACACACATACACAAAAAATAAATATATAGATTTTCTTAAAATAAATAAGATATAAATACATGGGTGCTGTAGAAATGGGGACCCAAAACCTCTAGCCTCCAAGGGTACTGCACTCACATACACACGCATACACACACACACAAAACCATAATTAAAAAAATATTAAAAAAATAAAAATTAATTAAATAAAAACCATGAACACTGTGTGAGCCACATAAAACACATCTATACACACACAAAACCATAATTAAAAATAAATATTAAAAATAAAAATTAATTAAATAAAAACCATGAACACTGTGTGAGCCACATAAAACACATCTATAACCCATCTGACCATATCTGATTTTGTACCTGACTGGCATCTTTGAAATCAACAGAATATGCAAATCCTCAAATCTTGGGTTCTGGGGGAACCTACAGGATTGTTCAGAGGTTGGGAGCAGAATATGGCTCTGGAGCTTGAGAAAAGCACCCTGAAAGAAACTAAGGGAAATGAGCAGGGTCCCTGCTAGGCTACTCCCCTAAGGATAATTGTGTTTTAATAACCTGGGGCAGGTCCTGGAGTTATAATTGTCTGGCTCTCGTGTTGGCTTTCTGTTGATTACTTAGGAAAATGTGTTGAAGTTCATTTCATTTTCCAATCTTGTACAGATTTAATGAAAATTTATTACCAGGAGAGCTTTCTGAACTGGAAAGGAAGAAATTGAAAACACACATCTATATATAAGTAAACAGGTGTGTGAAATAAATGCAGTCTCTTTAGATGAGCTATCCAACTTAGGCTTATGAAAAATGAATGCAGGGGTACTCCAGTCTTATAAACAGAGAAAAGCACTGTGGAGATAGCAAGCAATGAAAAGATGTGATTTTCAGGATTGTTTGGGATAATGGAGGAGAAGGACAAAAAGCATTAGGTTTAGAATCAAAGATCTGGGGGCTGGAGAGATGGTTCTGCAGGTTAAAGCACTAGCTGCACAAGCCTGGTGACCCAAGTTCGATCCTTGGGCCCATGTGAAGAAAAACCAGATGTGGTGGTACACATCTGTAATCCCAGCACTCCTACGTCAAGATGGAGGTAGAAAGAGAGGAAAACCACCCAGCTTGCTGGCTAGCTAGTCTGGCATACACAGAACAGCAGCACAGAGACCAGGCCTCAATGAGGTGCAAAACGAGAATCAAAAGACCTGGCTTAAGTCCAGTTTCCACGAAGGTGTGTCCATCTTTTGACATTGCCACACAACACTGTCCTCTACAATCCACATTCAAGAGCCATCATCCAGCTACTTAAAAATCCCATGTTTTAAGTAAGCTGATGATTTTGTGTTGGGCCACATCCATAGCGACCCTTGGCTACATGCTACCCATGGGCTGTGGGTTGGACACATCTTGAAGTTACATAACCTCTGGATGATAGTAACCCCTCTTTCGCTGCCCCATTGGAGTCATTCACTTGGCCAATAAGAGTGAGCAGAGGTGAGTAAATCAGGTTGCCCGAGCACTCTGCCTTCACCACTGTAATCAGTAACACTCCAGGTGTGGATCCTTGTGATTAGAGTCCCATCATGGAAGCAGGTATGCAGAGCAGAGTTCTAATCAACATAGGTACAGATGAGCAAGAAATAAACACCGTTTTAAGCCACTGGAATATGATGGACTGTTTGTCACCGCAGCACTGCCCAGCCCACGTTGACTACGAAAAGTCTGCAAGCACCACAGGCCCCACGTTGAATGAAATCTACAGGGGCTGGAGAGAGGTTAAGAGCATGTGTACTCTTCCAGAGAAACTGCTTTCAGTTCCCAGCACCCACATGATGATTAAATATATCTATAACCCCAGTTCTAGGGGATCCAATGCCCTCCTCTGGCCTCCGCGGGCGTTGTATGCATGTTCAGACATATGTGCTGGCAAAACACTCATATACATAAAATGATGTCTTTAAAAACTGTTTAAAGAATGAAATGTAGAAGCACCTGCCTTATAGGATAGTATTACACATGACTCCACCCAGCATGAAGGCGTTGAATCGCTCCTTTGTCTACATATAGCATGTAACGCCTCTCCTCCTTTTGTACTTTACATATAATACTCTGTTGGCACATTGATCATACTGGGAATTTCCCTTAAGACAAGAATCCTGTCTTTTCATCTATATATCTCAAATATAAAGGATAACAAGGACACACAATTAAACCAACAAACAAGATGTAATTCTCTTGGAAGCAAAACAAAAACCTGAACAGGTTGTACAACTGGTTCAAACAAGTTTATCCCTCATTAGTCATCAAGTGAATGCAAATTAAAAACCACAGTGAGATACAGTTCCATGTCAATCAGAAGGGAATGTCAGAAAAAAAAAGAAGAAAACTGGGAGCGAGGCAACCAAAACTTTCTGATCGGCTCTGAGGCCTGCGTCACAGGAGAGAATTCATGCCTGGTACTGTACCTGGTCAAAAGCCTACAGTTGGGGAGGTCACAGGCCCTGGGGGGAGCCTACTACTGTGGCTTTGCTAAACAACATGTCAAACTGCCTTCTAAGCCTATGTAATTACGTCCATAGATTAGTGCTGCCCCCAAGCTTGATACTCTCTACAGTGGTCAGCAGTTAATGCAGAGACTCCTCACTGGTCAAAGTGCCAAAAAGTGACTGCTGAGTACTCAGCCCTAAATGGGACATTTATATCAACCTCTGCCCACAAGGGTCAGGGAACATCTGGGAAGAGGGGTGGAAAGTACGTACTGTGTAAGGACACGACGTGGGCACTGCTCTCATGAACTCAGCAGCTGTGGTTACCTGAAGGAGATCAAGCCAGGAATAGTCAATAACAGTCAATATTCCAACAGGCAGCACTAATTGGACTCAGTGGGCGACCAAAGGGTGTGGGGGAGCTGGATAGTTGGCTCAGGGGTTAAAAGCACTTGCTGCTCTTGCACAGGACCTGCGTTTGGATCCCAGCACCCACGTGGTGGTTCACAACATTCCTTAACTCCAGGTCCAGGGGATCCAATGCTCTCTTTGGGCTCTTATGTATATGCAGGCAAAATATTCATACATATAAAAAACAAATAAATAGGAGAGGACATGAAGATGGGAGGGGCAGGTTGAAGGTGCCTGGGGAAAGTGGGAGGAAGGGATTGAGGGTAGATAGAATCAAGATACATTTTTATACATGTATGAAATTGTCAAAGAATAAGTTTTTAAATTTTATTTATTTAATTTTATGTATATGTGTGTATTGCCTGCATGTAGGTAAGTGTACCCATGTTGTGCAATGCCTGCGGAGGTCAGAAGAGGCTGTTGGATCCCCTAGGACTGGAGTTACAGACAGCTGTTAGCTGCCATGTGGGTGCTGGGATTCGAACCCGGGTCTTCTGCAAGAACAACCAGTGTTCTAAACCACTGAACCATCTCTCCAGCACAAAGAATAAGTTTTAATATCTTATTGTTTTGTTCTTAAAGACTTGTTTTGTTCAATATCTTATTGTTTTGTTCTTAAACATTTCTAAGAGAAATGAAATCATGTGCTGCGTATCAATGATGGACAGCTGGGTGCTGTCACCATACACTCCACAGCTAGACAGCTCACATGTTCATTGCCCCACAGGGTCAGGGCCTGGGTATAGCCCAGCTGGGACCTCTACTTCAGAATCTTCAGAATCTTCCCGCCTTGATTTCCCTACAAAGATGGACTGTAACCTGGAATTGTAAGCTATAATAAACTTGTTCCCTTAAGATGCTTTTGGCACTTTTATCACAGCAGAAATGAAACTAGAATAACCTCCCTCAGGTGAGGTCAGGGTAAGGGACTCACTGTAAAGCTTCCAGGGAAGGAACTGTTTCTAAACTCACAGGATGTTGGCTGGATTCAGTTTCCTGAAGACTCAATGGAAGAGCTTGGTTTCTCTTTAGCTGTTGACTAAAGATCACCCAATTCCATGCCAGGTGGGCTTCTACAGAGAATGGCTTATTTCATCAAAACCTGTAAGAGGCCACATAGCCTCTGCTAACAAGACAGGAGAAACCATCAATATAACATAATCACACCTTTACTACATTCCTTTAGTTAAAAGGGAGCAGGATTATATAATGGTTTGAGTACTCAGGGTCAGAGATCTTTGTGACCCATTATAGAGTCTCTGCCAGTGATGCAACTTTTATACAGAGGTATTCGTGAAAGCTTCATTCAAAGTATTGCAGACTGTAAACAGCCCACATGCCCACCAACAGATGAAAGAATAAACAAACTGTGTGAATATGCAACAGAAGAGAGTTCAGCCAGGAAACAGAGTAGACTGCAAACACACAGCATGAATGAAAAGGGAAAACTAGCAGGCGGGAGCTGGGGATGGGGCTCAGTGACAGAGCCGGGTCTAATCCCCAGCACTGTAAAGAAATAAATGCAGAAAAAGGCAGAAATGTTCTAAGATGATAGACATCAAAAACAGAGATTGCTTCCTGGCGACATATGTCATCAAAAGAGATGAGAGAACATTTTAGAGGGTAGAAATGCTCTCTGTCCTGTTTTGATGATGGTGCATGACTATAACATTGTCAGAACTTCTCTAATGCTTAAAATACATGTTTCATTGTACACTAATTATATTTCCATTAAAACTAGGTTTATAAACCTAGTTTAGCACAGATAGGATAGATAATCTCCAGGCACCACACCTTCCTGAGGAGCTATTGAAAAGTGATAGTTGATGAGGGAAAGCAAATCACTCTAGTGTGTGTTTGTTTGCTTGTTTGAGATAGGTCTCCCTGTAGCCAGGAACTTGACCTCGATATGTAGACCAGGCTGGCCTCAATCTCATAGATATCTGCCTGCTTTTGCCTCTTGAATGCTGGGATCAAAAGCATGAACTGCCACACCCTGATGAAAAATAACTTTTTTGAAGATGTTGAAATGGGGAGAAAGAGGGTTCTCTAGAGGGTTCTTAGTCTCATTCACAAAGGAATTTAAGAACGGACCCAAATAGAAACTTTTACAATTTTGCTAGAATTTTAAAGAAAAATCCTCAGGGCAGGTGAGCTGGTCATCTTGGCAGCTGCCTTTGTTAGGGTCCGTGACTTGATGGGTCCCCTCCAGGTAACAAACACACGGGATTGGAGATGTAAAAATCAAGCAGAGTCTTTACTTTTCCAGCTAGCTGGCGCCGACCGGCTTCCCAAGACATGCAAGTCTGGTCAGAACGATCGACCCCCATTCAGTTTCAGGTACAGATTATATAGGCCCACATAGTCATTACACAAAAAGCATTCCTCAGCAGACACTTTAATCAACCATCTTCTAAAAGCTATAGTTTCAGTTAAACATCTTTTCCAGGAAGGGTAGAGCTGGTGTAAGCCTGGCGCAACCTCCCTCTTTTGTTCCTTACCGGTTATCTGGTATGTGCAAACAGGCCTACAGGACACATTGTAAATCAACTGAGTCAGGGGTCCAGGGTCCAGGAAGGAGGTTTACAGCACTTCAATTCTTAACATTTCAACTAGGTTAATCATCCATGTGTGGTAGATACAATCAGGCAGAACAGGCAAGCTAGCAAGTAAATCTAAATCAACATTTTAAACAGAGTTTTCTATCAAAATGCAGAGTTCTTACAGCATTCATCAAGGTATTTCATTTTTTTGTCCCCAACACCTTGAGGAGGTGAATGGTGGGGAGAAGGAAAGGAAGCCATGGAAGCCATGCAGGTTTAGAGCCTTCGTGGGAGGTCAGACACTGGCTGACTCACAGCCACATGGCTGGGAGAAGGAAGCTTTAGAGAAAAAGAAATAGAAGATGCTAGGGGCAGCCCAAAGCCTCAAAGAAAGCATGTTTAGTAAGAAAGGCATGAAGAAAAGGAAAAACTACGCTAGAAAGAAAGAAAGAAGAAAAAGAAAGAGAGAGAGAGAGAAAGAAAGAAAGGAAAGAAAGAAAGAAAGAAAGAAAGAAAGAGGGAGGAAGGAAGGAAGGAAGGAAGGAAGGAAGGAAGGAAGGAAGGAAGGAAGGAAGGAAGACTTACAGAGACTTGATGACTGTGGATGGTCCGGAAGTTCTGTGGAGTTCTGCACCAGTTCCAGGCAGGAAAATTTTACTATCTCATTAACACACCAGGTATTCTGCCCATCTATTTCGCATAACTGAATAGATGCCTTCCTAGGAGTGGTTCTATCACTGTAGAACCCTGAGACCCTCTTCATTCACCTGCTACCCCCTAATCCCCCCAGACCCCCACTAATTGCTCTTTTAGCTTCTGTAAAATGCTTGGCTCCTGCTTTAGACATGCCTAGACATGCCCTGGTATGCGCTGACCCCCACCTGCTATCCCCCCCTTTCCCGGAAACTATAGATTAAGCAAGCCCGGGCATGAAAACTGCCCTATAAGGTAAAAACAGAGACTCCTGACCCCACAGATAATAGTCAGCACATTCCACAGCCCGAGAATAGCACCTACCAATAAGAAACTTCCAGGGCTGCATCTTATACATCCAATCAGTTTAAAATTAATGTTGGCGCACGTGGGCTCCTTGAACCAACCAAAACGTATCTTCAGTATCTCCCCCCCACCCCTTTGTCTAAAACCTATAAAAGGCTCCACCCTCCCTTACTCTGGGCTCTCAGCACGGATCCGTTGAGTTGGTGAGGTCTGAGAGCCCAAGCTTAAGCCCGAATAAACCATAAACCTTTGCTTTTGCATTTTGGTATGTTGGGTCCTCGGTGGTCTTTTTGGGGTCCAGTGGATGAGGTACAACATCACCAGGTAATTGACCAGTCCTCCAACAGATAGACTAAGAATTTTATAGTTTGGACCAGTTAAATTTATGAGGATTTTTGCTATTCTAACATTGTGACCACTGGTAGGTTTCCCATGTTCCAGTGACTGCCCCACATCCATGCACGTATAGGCAGCACTAACTGGGCATAGTGGGTTATTTAAAAAAGACATAAATTTAGGAGGAGGGCATGTTGTGGGGACATGGGCAGAGTTGGAGGGGACAATGGGGGTAGATATTGATAGGTAAATCAAGAGAAAACAAGAGAAAGCACCAGGACACAGACAAGAACTCCGGTGGGATAGAGTTTATTGGCAGGGAAAATGCACCAGACAGTCCTCAGTTCAGGATAGAGGAGCTGACGGTTTACAGCTGTTCGCTAGGGGCTTAAGGGGGTTTGGGGGAGTGCAGAAGGCAGGAAGGTATTTTTTTTTTAAGTTAGGCGGGAGAGAGAGAGCCCAGGGCTTATCAGGAGAGAAAAGTCTCTGTCAAACCAACCCCTTCCATCCCCTTCCATCAGCCAGGATCTGGGTCATGGGATAAGGGGTCTGTTTATCTTCTAAGATTATCAAAGAGGAAGCAGGCTGTGCCGAAACAGCTCTTGCAGTGATTGGGTCTTGGGTCATAGGTTTATCTTGTCTGCAGATGGTCAGGGTGCTCATTAACTTGGTTCCTGTATTTTCAGAGGGCTTGTAAAACCATGAGGTCCTGTTCACTGGGGAGGGGGTTGCTGCAGATCCAAACCCTAACATATATGATCATATTTCACTGTATATATGTATGAAATTCTCAAAAATAAAATTTAAAAGTCTAGGCTTAATCTCTTGCTATCAGAGTATGGCGTTGTTGCTGTTCGGGGGTTTTGGTTGTGGTTTTTTTGTTTGGGGGAATCTTTACTGTGGACATCAGCTAAGATAATTCTGATTTCACATTTTTCATTTCTGTTGAGCAGGAGATAGACAGGGGAAGCATCAGAAAATGGAACATTAAGGTAATTTGCAATGTAGCCCACAGCTCTTTCTGAATATTATTCAAGAATAATGGCAGAGGAGGAGCACTTGGCTCAAAGATGGCTCTGAGACTTTGAGGCATGGGCAGCAGCAAGAAGGCTCAGCAGGTCCAGGCACTTGCCTCCAAGCCTGGCAGCCTCAGTTTGGTCCCCTCAACCCACATGGTGGAAGGAGAGAATTGATTTCATCAGTTGTTATCCTCTGATCTCCACAGGCACACCAGAGAGCACACACAGGAAGGTACACATAAACAAACAAACGAATAAATATCATTTTAAAGTGGGGGCTTTCTTTATTGTTATTATCATTAAATGCAGAGCGCTGGTAGGATTTCAATTTAGTACCATCTTTTACACTCCCCCCAAAATAGCATTCAAGACAGCCTGAGAAAGACTGCCCTGAGTTCATCTTCCTGTTGCAGAAAGAAAGCACTGGGTGGGGGCTGGAGAGAGGCCAGTCTCTGAAAGGCTCAACCACCGCAGCCCAGCTGGAAGGGCCAGATGCTAAAGGGAGCCCAAAATGAAAGCTATCAACAGAATAAAAGGAGCAGGAGGTGGGGAAACAGCAGGAGGGCTGCAGAGATGGAGGCTGGCTCTGGAAACACACCAGAGCAAGGAAAGGTGCCGCTGCTGATTTGCATGCTGGGTTCTGCCAGTGCTCACTGTTTCTTTGGAAAAGAACATGAAAATGGGAAGGAATGTTTTAATGAGCAGGAAAAGACAGTATGCAGGCATGGTCCTGGTACCAAGAAAGGGGATGTCTCTTCTAGCAAATTCTGACAAGGTCGTGGATAAAGATGTGGTGTTTCTCTCTCTCTCTCTCTCTCTCTCTCTCTCTCTCTCTCTCTCTCCTCTTTAGTGTACAAAACAATAGCTCTCATCGTGACATTGTTCACACATGAATATCATTCCACTTTGCTAAGATTCAGCCCCATTTCCCTCTTTTCCCCACTCTTGTTCTTCCTCTCCCCAAATAGTGCCGACTTCTGTTTTCCAGTCTCATGTACATCCACGTAGGAAAGAAGCCACTTCTACCATATGTGTATATTGATTGTCAGTGCAAAACTCTCACCTCAAAGTGAATAAAAGGTAGTTTACTCTGGAGTCAAATATGAGTGATCATGGCCTGGGAACACAGATTCCGGTTACCCCAAATTCCATGTTCCAGCATGGAAACAGTTTCATGAAGTTTTATAGTAAGAGAACAAAGAAAACTCACAAATCAAGACACTTTTCAAATACACTGGTGGATACAGTAGGCCGGTCAAAGCAAACGGGGGGACTCTACCACAGGTCTCAGATGCTATCTGATGATGTTCTTAGCTTTTTTTTTGGTGGAATCTGGTGGTTGGTTAATAAATACCTTTCAAAAAGATTTTTTATCTGTTAGTCACAGGATGTTAGAGCAGAAACAGAGATGGGCAAGGGAATGGCTAAAGATAGCCTGAGATAAATAGTAATTAGGTTCTGGACCTGCAAAATTCCAGACTCTCCACAATCTCCGAAGCTCTAACCGGTTAGTCTTGCAGAAGAAGAAGAAAGCCCAGTTTGAAGACACAAAGTTTTTCTGGGAACTTTCATTCACAGTATACATATATGTGTGCATATATATGTAATCTTTGTGTGTATGTGGCATATGAACATGTTAATGTGGGTGTGTGCAGGTGTGTAGAGGCAAGACATCAACTTGAATTTGTTCCACAATCACTCACCTCTTTATTTTTTGACAGGCTCTCTCACTGACTGAACTGAATTGAAGCTCATCAATTCAGCTGGCTAAAGACTTTCAGGGCTCTGTCTTTCTTCACCCAGCGCTGTGGTTACAGACTCAGACCACAACAACTGTTTTTTTACAAGGATGCTGGGGATCCAAACTCAGGTCCCCAAGCTTGTGCAGCAGGCATTTTACCAACAGGGTCATCTTCCCAGCCCCATTGTTGTATAGGACAGTTCTCTGACAGACAGATGCTGTCTTCCTGAGCTTAGCTGTGCCCAGGTGCCACAGAGTTGGGCTTCTTGACTGGAAACGGCCAAATGGCAGGAGGGCCACGGAGAGTCTCAGGACCCTTGCCTGAGCAGCCTGAGAGTCCAGCCACACCTCTCAATCTGAGATTAGCAGTTTGACTCTAATTGCACGTGGCCTGGGGAGGAGCTAGAGTATATAGGCTGGGGAAGTTAGGGAGGGTCTCTTGCCATTTTGTGCAACTGTGGGGAAGCCATCATCCATGCTTGGGTGAAGATTTTCCCCTGTGGCCTTATTGGGGTGGGCAGCAGCTACATTCCTGTAAGTAACCCCTAACCCATTGCTCTGTAAGTAAGCCAAATAAATTCATTGGTCTGCCAGGGTGCACTTTGGTACAATCATACCACAGATTACTGTTGGAACCAAGGGAGGAGGGAGCGGATGTTGTTTACATTCCTCCCCCAAGGAAGGAGTTTTAGCAATACCTATATATTCGTTAATCTATGTTCTTAATAGAAGAGAAAGCATGCAGTCTTTCTGGGTCTGGCTTATTTCGCTTAGCATGATGGTCTCCAGTTTCATCCATTTCCCTGCAAATGACATGATCCCAGTCTTTATGATTGATAACACTATTGTGGGGCCTGGCTCAGTGGGTAAAAGCACTTGCTGTACAAGCTTGACACTTGAGTTCCATCCCCAGAACCCACATAAAAAAAGTCCAATGTGGTAGCACAATCTATAATCCCGACACTCCCATGGTAAAATGGGAGGTGGACAAAGAATGACCTGGAACTTCACAGGCCACCTAGCCTGGAGTATGGGGTACAGCAGTGGAAACAAGGTAGAAGGTGAAAAACCAACTTCCAAACATCCTCGGACCTCCACATAACATGTCATAGCACATGTCCACATACATGTCCACACTCTATGGACACACGCATATACATACACACAAAATAAACAAAAATTTTAAAAACACTATAGTGACAGCCCATACCTTTGATTCCAGCATTTGGAAGGCAGAGTGACACAGGTGGATCTCTAAGATTGAGGCCAGCCTGGTCTATTTAGCAAGTTCTAGGCCAGCTGGGGCTACAGGGAGACCCTGTTTCAAAAAACAAAACAAACAAAAAAAAAAAAGAAGAAGAAGAAGAAGAAAAAGAAGAAGAAGAAGAAGAAGAAGAAGAAGAAGAAGAAGAAGAAGAAGAAGAAGAAGAAGAAGAAGAAGAAGAAAACGCCAAACACCATTCATCTCTTGATGAGCATCTAGGCTGATTTCACATCTTGAGTACTGTAAATGGTGCAGCTATAAACAGACACATTCAATTATCTCTGCAGTATACTGTCTTGGATGCCTTTAGGAATGTGCCCAGTGGTAAAGCCCAGGGCCATCTTCTAGGCCCTACAATGTAGTGTTAGCCATAAAAAACAGGATTATGTCATTTGCAAGGTAGTGGATAGAACTAGAGACCATCATGTTTACATGTTTAAGTGAAATAAGCCACACCCAGGAAGACAAATACTACATGTTTTCTCTCATATTAAGAATGCAAATTTAACTTCAGAGGCAGAGGCAGGCAGATCTTTGTGAGTGCAAGGCCAGCCTGGTCTACATAGTGAGTTCTAGGTCAGCTGGGGCTACAGGGAGACCTTGTCTCAAAAAAATGAAACAAAAAAAAAGAGTGTAAATTTATGATCTGGAGAGATGGCTCAGTGGTTAAGAACACTTGATATTCTTCCAGAGGACCCAGGTTCAATTCCCAGCACCCATATGGTGGCTAACAACCATCTGTAGCTCCAGTTCCAGGGGATCTGATGCCATCCTCTGGCCTCCTCAGGCATTGCATGCATGTGGTGCACATAGTATCTACATGGTGGCTAGTAACCATCCATAACTCCAGTTCCAGGGGACCCAGTGCCACCTCTGGTCTCCATGGGCACCAGACATGCACACAGGACACATACATACATACATACATACATACATACATACATACATACATGAAGGCAAAATACTCATACACATAAAATAAAAATAAATATTTTTAAAATTCTATTTATGTTTTTAACATTTTATTATTTATTTTTTTAATTTTATGTGCATGAGTGTATTGCCTGCATGTATGTGAGTGCACCTGTGTCACGCAATGCCACGGAGGTCAGAAGAGGGCTTCGGATTCCCCAGGAATTGGAGTTAAGGATGGTTCATAGCCACCGTGTGGGTGCTAGGAATTGAACCTAGGTCCTCTGCAAGAGCAGTCAGTGCTCTCAACCACTGAGCCATCTCTCCAGCCCCTATTTATTATTATTTTTTTATGTGTGTGAGTGTACTGCCTGAATGTAAGTGCACCCAGGTCATGCAATGCCCACAGAGCCCAGAGAGGGCACCAGATTCCCATGGAACTGGCTCTAGATGGTTGTAGCTGTCATGTGGGTGCTGGGAATTGAACTCCGGTCTCTGGGAGTGCAGTCAGTGCTCTTAACCACTGAGCCATCTCTCCAGTCCCCATAAATAAAATATTTTTAAGGCTGTAAAGGTGAGCCAGTCATGGTGGTGTATGTCTTTAATGCCAGCAGGCTAAGGCAGGTGAATCTCTGTGGGTTTGAGGCCAGCCTGGTCTACATAGCAAGTTCCAGCCTAGCTGGGGCTACAGGGAGACCCTGTCTCAAAAAGACTAAAAAAAGAAAAAAAATGTAAATGTAAGAATAAATGGGGCTGGGGAGATTGGGAAGATGGTTCAGTTGGCAAAATGCCTGCTGCACAAGTACAGGGACTTGAGTTTGGATCACCAGCATTAGCAGGGCTTTCAAAGTGGTGGGGCACTGGGCACTCAGCAGGAAAACCTGATTTTCCAGGCTCCAGCCTAGGTCTAAATTTGCTCTGTCCTGTCTTACTGTTGTTTACAGCTCTGCCTAAAACAGCCGGTGTTTACCTGGTGATGTGTCAGTCAATTTACTGAATAAAGAGTCTGAAGCTGCCAAAGCTAATTTAATGGATTATAGAGCTGGATTCGGGTTCTAGCTCATGCTTCAACTAGTCTTGAGACAAGAATGTATCATCTTTACTTACAAATTAGGGTGATGCACCGGGCGTGGTGGCGCATGCCTTTAATCCCAGCACTCAGAAGGCAGAGGCAAGCACATCTCTGTGAGTTCAAGGCCAGCCTGGTCTACATAGTGAGTTCCAGGACAGCTGGGGCTACAGGGAGACCCTGTCTCAAAAAGACAAAAAAAAAAAAAAAAAAAAAAAAAAAAAAAAATTAGGGTGATGCTTCGGAGAACAGAAGAAAATTTGGTGAAGAACAGGATACTAACATAGATCCAAAATGTCTTCCACGAAAGCACTTATTTGGGAAGCTGAAGAGATGGCTCAGCAGCTAAGAGGACCAGAGTTCCATTCCCGGCACTCACAAACATGCACATGCACACAATTAAAATTATTTTTTTTCAAAAGCACTTACAGGGACCATCAAGATAACGCCACAGGAAAAATAACTTGTCATACAATCCTGACAGCCAGAGTTGAATTTCCAGAACCCATGTAAAGCCAGATACAGTACTGCACATGTGTAATTCCAGGGTCCCTACTCTGAGATGGGAGGCAGAGACAGGAGAGTCACATACACAGACCCTAATTTATAGATAAAGATGATATATATCTATTATATATTAGTTAAAGCATGAGACAGAACCAAGCAGCCCTGACTCCCACGAGTTGTCCTCTGACCTCCAAATGACATCATGGCATATGGTCTCACACACACAATAAATAAGTAAATAAATAAATAAATAAATGTAAAAAATAAAAATAAGAATAGTGACTGAAATAAATAAATAGAATTGGAAAATCACTTTTGCAATGTCCAATGGTTGATTTAGACAAGGGTCACAAATGGAGATAGAATCATCAGATGAAAGAGTGTTGATAAGAAATTGGCTTTGAGGTGGAGAGATGGCTCAGTGGTTAAGAGCACTGACCTTGCAGAGGACCTAGGTTTGGTTCCCAGCACCCACACAGCAGCTAACAACAGTCCAGTAACTCTAGTTCCAGGGGATCTGACGCCCTCTTCTGGCCTCTGCATATGCTACACCACACAAGTGCACTTACATACATGCAGGCATAAAACTCATACACATAAAATAAAAATAAATAAAAAAGAAATTGGCTTAATGTTGAAGTGTCACTGTCACCCTACAAATCACGTAGTGATTCCAAGATAAAAATGTGCCTTTATAGAACTGGAGAGATGGCTCAGTGGTTAAGAGCACTGGCTGATCTTGCAGAGGACTCAGGTTTGGTTCTCAACACCCACATGGTGGCTAACAATCATCTGTAACTCCAGTTCCAGGAGATCCTATGCCCTCTTCTGACCTCCTTGGGCATTGCACAACATGGGTGCACTTACATGGACACCTAGACTCATGAACATATAACCACACACATAATTTTAAAATAATGGGCTGGAGAGATGGTTCAGTGGTTAAGAGCACTGGCTGCTCTTGCAGAGGACCTGGGTTTGATTCCCAGTACACATGACAGCTAAAAACTGCTCGTACCACAGTTCCAGGGTATCTGATGCCCTCTTCTGACCTCCTTGAGCACTGCATGACATGGATGCACCTATCTACATGCAGGCAATACACTCATACACATAAAATAGAAATAATGAAAATTGGGGTTCAAGGACAGAACTTATTGCTTTTCTAGAGTACCCAGGCTCAGTTCCAGGTACCTACATGGTAGCTAACAACCATCCTTAACTCCAGTTTCAGGGATTTTGATGCCCTCCTCTGGCCTCTGCAGGCACTGTACAACATGGGTGTATTTGCATATATGCAAAACACATAAAAACAAATCAATCAAAAATAATGATGAAAATTTTTCAGATGTGTCCCAGCAGTCCATAGGCTTTCTGTGTGCCTCTCTAAGAGTGGTCCACATCAGGATTTCACGGGATTGGGTCAAAAAACTATTTTCATTTCTCAGCAAGCACACAGAAAATCTAGTAAAGTTTAAAGACAACAATGTAAAGGTTTCAATACTAATTGTCTGACAAATATCTAGATAGCACATGCAAGAGAAAAAACAATGCGTGGGTCATTCCACCAATGTTCAGGATGTGCGCATACACTAGTAGGAACAAACACATGTCCACTCTCTATTCAGGCATCACTTTCCTTCCACAGCCCTCTGCGTGGATGCAAGTTTTGCTTCAAGGCCGTTACCAGCAGCTACTCAAAATTCCAAGGCCAGGCATGGTGGTGCATGCCTTTAATCCCAGCACTTGAGAGGCAGAAGCAGGTGGATCTCTGAGTTCAAGGTTAGTCTGTCTACATACAAATTCCAGGCCAGCTAGGGATACATAGTAAAATTGTCTCAAAGAAAACCAAAGACAAATCCCACTTCATTCATGCACATGAGCCTAACTATGGGCTCATGGCATAGGTCACTTCATTTCCAAAAATCAATTTTCTAAGCTTATTCAGGCTGATTCCAACCTGACTTTTTATCGTTGCTCCTAATTCTGTTGTAATTCACCAAATTCATGTTCATAGTGCATGCTCCCTGGTTAGAGCACAGTGTAGAAGTTTGAAAGGACAAGACCAAAGGGCTGGCAAGGTGCTCGAACGGTAGGTAATATGCTTGCCTTGTATGAGGATTGGAGTTTGATCCCCACAGCCCACATCAAAATGCCAGGCAGAGTGTTGGGCACTTGTAACCTTGGTGCTGAGGAGGCAGACTCAGAACCACTGGGTGTGCTAGCCAGCCAGTCCAAGCTAACTGGTGAGTTCCAGGCCAATAAGACCATGACTCAAAGGATGTGGACAAAGACACCTGAGGTCATCCTCTGGCCTCTACGTGTATGTGCACACATTCATGTGCATCCACATACACATGCACTCCCTCCCCCACCCCACGCATACCCAAACATTCATTCACAAGCACACAGGTTTTTAAATTAAGCTGGGTGTGGTGGGTACACCTTTAATCCCAGCACTTGGGAGGCAGAGGTAGGCAGATCTCTGTGAATTCAAGGCCAGTCTGGTCTACATAGTAAATTAAAACCCACCCATATTTTTTTTAATTAAAACACCATATTTTTTTTTTCTCTAAGAAACAGATATATTACAGAACAATTTATTTCTGCATATTTAAGTAACAAAAGCTCAGGAGAACTAACCAGACATAAAGAGCAAAACTAGAGATGTGTAACAGCTTAAGATATGATTGTCTACACTGGTTGTCACAGAATCAATCCGTACATGATCTTTAAGAGCAGGAGGGGTGCTTTTCAATGATCCTTGGCCAGACATCATCAATGGCACCAATCCCCCTCTGAGTCACTGGTGCACTAAAGAATCTGCTTAAAGGGCTGGAGAGATGCAGTTAAGAACACTGGCTTCTCTTCCAGAACTCAGTTCCCAGTACCCATGCTGGGCAGCTCACAGTCATTACCACAACCATCCACAACCAACAAAACTCCAGCTCCAGGGGATCCAACATCTTCTGGCCTCCAGAAGCCCCTGCACATGAGTAGCATACACACACACACACACACACACATACACACACACACACACACACCAATAAAAAATAAATCTAAGAAAAAAATTTAAGCTGCATTAACAACTTTTTAAAATTAATTTTATGTGCATGAGTGTATTTCCTCTATATATGTAAGTGCACCCATGTATGCAATGCCCAAGAGGTCAGAAGAGGGTGTCAGATCCCCTGGAACTGGAGTTATGGATGGTTGTTAGCTGCCATATGGGTGCTGGGAATTGAACCTGGGTCCTCTGCAAGAGCAGCGAGTGCTCTTAACTGCTGAGCCATCTCTCCAGGCCCAGCTGCATTAACTTCTAAAATTCATCATTAGAAGCTCACTCCAATCTCTACTCCTGCAGGCATTACGCATCTCTTGCTTCTCCTTTAAATTTTAAAATCATATTATCATATTTATTCTTTCGTTGGGGTGTATGTGTGTGCATGTGCGTGTGTGTGTGTGTGTGTGTGTGTGTGTGTGTGTGTGTGTATGTGTAGGGGTGCACTCATGCCAGGGCACCCATATGGATGTCAAAGGAAAATGTGTAGGAGTCAATTCTCTCCTCCAACCACACAGGTCCTGGGAATTGAACTCAGGTTGTGAGGCTTGGTGGCAAGTACCTTTACTCACAGAGCCATCTCGCCCTTCGTCCCAGTGCTGCTTCTTTCTAGTAACCTCCCAGTTCTTATACCAGCAGACCTATAATGGGAATACAGCCATTGTTGTACAAGAAAGGGACCAAAGCGAAGCTCCGTTCTCTACCAGAAAAAATAAGTTATATAAACAGCGTCTAAGTGACTTCAGTAAAGTGGAGCTTATGTGGAGCCAGCTGCTGGTTGTGAGAACCAACAGGAGTGCTAAGACAAAGCTCATGAGGGCCGAGAGGGGATTACGATAACCCATAGCTGGGACAGTCTTCACAGTGGGAGGGAGGCCCTGGAAGACTCGGACAACCTGGGCGGGTGAAGAAGGTGCTACAAACGCGGGGAGCAACGAGAGCAGAGGGCTGGAGGGGAGAATGAGAACAGCACGTGGGAAGGTCGGGGAAGGTACAATCCCGGCTGGAGCAGAGCCTGGCAGGCCTACAGCCTGAGGGAAGGCTGCGGAGTCCCCTTGGGTCAGCTCAAGACTCTTCAGGGGCTGCTTCTCCACCGGGTGCAGTTTCCGGTGCTGGGCGAAACTCCTCTACCACCAGAAAGACTTCCTGCACACCTTGTATTCATGGGGCTTCTCCCCCGAGTGAACTCTCCGGTGCTGGACAGAGGCGATCTTCTGAATGAAGGCTTTGCCACACTCCTCGCATCTGTAGGGTTTCTCCCCGGTGTGAATCCGCTGATGGACAATGAAAGTCGACTTGCACCGGAAGGTTTTCCAGCACTCCTGACACCGGTAGAGCCTCTCCCGGGTGTGGAGCCTCCGGTGCTGGAGGAAGGGCCGGGTGCGCTGGAAGGCCATGCCACACTCCCTGCAGGCATAGGGCTTCTCCCGGGTGTGGATCACCTGCCTGAGTCAGGGCTGTGCTGGAACTCAGACTTTTCCCACACTGCCTGCATTCGTAGCGCCCCCCTCGGCTATGGTTCTTCTCGGGGATGCTGTAGTGGTAGCTGGACTTGAAGGCCTTACCACACACCTTGCCTTGTTTGAAGGGCTTCTCCCCTGTGTGGATCATACGATACCGAAGCAGCTTCGAGTTGAATCTGAACATTTTCCCACATTCTTTACAGGCACAGAACTTCATTCCCCCTCGAAGAACCATGTTCAGGTTCGGATTGAAAGTCTGCCTGGCTGCCTTGCCCTCGACGTGCTGAGGGTCGTTGGTGAGGCCTACCCCCCTTGGCACTCTGTGTGGTTCTGTCTCTTCAGGGGCTTCCTGCTTCAAACTGGGCCCTCCACCCTTGGCCCAGGGCTCCGCAGCTGACCAATGAAAGTCCTGGTTAGTGACTGGAGGAACACAGGGCTCAGGAATCCTAATTTCTCTCACAGGACGATTCTGAGAGTTGTACCTTTGAAATGGTTACAAGATCAGAAAAAAGAATGGAAGAGAAGAACAAAACCTACTGATATACAGTGGAGAAGACACCAGAACTACCAGGGAGGATGGCCAGAATGGGAAAATGGGAAGGAGATAAGATGCTCAGGGTGGGGAAGAAGGCAGGCAGGGGGAGGGGGGGATATGAGCAACATAAGAGGGGTTAGCAAGAAATATCAGAAACCATCTGAAAAGACAGAGAGCTGGACAGTCACAGACCCAGAAGAGCAAAAAGAAATGAGGGCCTGACTAGAGGCAGGCCAGCACTCCAAGAGCTATCACGGGCTGACAAACACAACCCCTGACCCCCAAATGACCAACTCTTCTCCCTACAATGAAGGAAAGGACCCCAAATTCTAAGTGATGCCCAAAGCTTTGTTTTTCAATGTTCTACATAATGCTTTTTTTTTTTTTAATTAATGTATTTCACAAAAGCGGTTGAACAGAGTTGGTCTGGAGAGCTGTGGAGCAAGATGATGTGGCTGCTAAGGGAGCCATGCTACACACAATCCCAGCATGCATGACGGGATCCCAGCACACACAACAAACACTGGAAACCCAGGGAACAACTTTCCAGGCTGGGAATGGTCACAGGGCAAAGTGACGTGTGTGTGTCACTGTGTGTGTTTGTGTGCAAGAGCATGACAGAAGGATAGTCCTAGCTCATCTAAATACAATGCAGACTATGAAGAGGGGAACTTTTAAAAAATACATTTTATTTATTTCTTTATTTTCTGTGTATGAGTGTATTACCTGCATGTATGTCAATGCATCCGTGTTGTGCAATGCCTGCAGAGTTCAGAAGAGGGCGTTGATCCCCTGGAACTGGTGTTACAGACAGTTGTTAGCTGCTACCTGGGTGCTGGGAACTGAACCTGGGTTCTCTGCAAGAGCAGCCAGTGCTTTTAACCACTGAGTCATCTCTCCGGCCCCACGAGTGGAACTTTTAAAGGACAAAGCCACTCTTCATTGCTGATAGCCTAAAAATCAGTCTGTCCCAAAGAATCACATCTTCCTTAACAGTGGCCGGAATTCCACTTGTTTGCAATGATAAAGGCATAAATCAAGAACTCTAAGTGGACCGTGCAAACGAAACCCATCTGGGAGCTCCGGGTGGCAGCTTTTGAGCTTGGGGAATGACTACGTGAAAGTGTAAACTTCGAGGCTGCTCTTGTCAGAGTCACTGGAGGCGCCAAGGCCTTTCCTAGTCACAGGGGGCACCGAAGACTGTCACTGTCACAGAGGGCACCAAGGGCTGCCCTGGGGGGGGGTGGCACACCTGAGGACTGTTCTAGCATGACTGGAGCATCCCTCCCCAGAGCAGAAGAAACAGGACAGGGACTCACCAAGACTGCTGCCTCTCAGATGCTCTGAGGCCCACAGAGCTTCACCTTTCTCCAGCTGGGTGATGAGAACAGGCTTGTGGGATGGACACACAGCTCCAGGGGGAAAGAAAGACAAGTTGAGGAGACAGCCAATGGGTTCCTGAGACCTCTCTCAGCCCACCCTCCATCAGGCTTAATGGGAAGGAAAGGAATTCCAGAGATCAAGTGGTACAGAGGGGTTCTAAACTGGGTTCCACAGGAAGAGACTGTGACTTGGGCCTGAGCATGAAGAGAGGAAACTTCCTCAAGAAGGGTGCACGTGCTATTTGCCTGGGGCCTCCACAAAGGGGAGCACCAATGGAGCACGGGTGGAAGGATGAAAAAGCAAGAGCATTCACAGGGAATGCCAAGAGGATTCTCTCCACTCAGAGCAGTGTCCTTGCCTGGAGTTCTGGGTGTGTGGGTGGACAACCAAGGGGGCCAGATACACCCAGATACACACACACACACACCCTGCAACTGGTGACCTTAGTCCCTGCCACGGTCATCCAAACTCAGGACCCCGAGTCCCCAGAACTCCTGAGGACATGCCTTGGCTCCCCCGCGTTTTACCCAGGGAAGCCACACGGGCATAGTTCTCCAGCATCACCTCCCTGTACAGGGCTTTCTGTGCAGGCTGCAGGCTGTCCCACTGATTCTGCGTGAAGTACACGACCACATCCTCAAAGGTCACCAATTTCTGAAACAACAGGCCTGAGTGAGTGTGGGAAGGGCCCCGTGGGCTTCTGGGAAGGGCCCACAACCTGAGCCCCATGGAAGGTCTGCCAGAGCAGTCAGCACTGAATCGGGCCAACCTCACACCAGTGTTCCCCCTTTCAAATGTAGAGCCCCAGCACTCTTGCTACCTATACAATCTGGAGTCCCTCACTGCCATTCATTACTGCAGACTATAGCATTCAGAGTTGGGTTAGACTGATGACTTTTCACCCCCAAGCAGTCTGCAGAGCACCTTCTAATACTATGAGAGCCAGCAGGAAGGAAGCTTCCTGGTCAGTACCAATTTGGTTTCTCCATGCCTTATCACGTGGTTTATACACAATTTGCTACAGCTAGCTGTCACTCACCGGACTCTATCCATCTACAGAGTAGGAGCACAGCCCCATTCTTTCCTCCCCTAGCTTCTTTTCTGTCTCCCCAGCGTTGGCCACTGAGCAGAGCAACCAACCCTCGAAACCTTGCCAGTGTTCTTCAAATTGTTCTTTCCTGTCTTATGAGAAAGCTGATTCTCTTAAAAGAATCATACAGAATGCATGTTCTGGCCTCCTCTGAACCACAGTTCTAAAACTGAGGAGGGGGACCACATCCAAAATTAACACCAAGTTTTCTGAATTCACAAGAACCAAAAATTCAAGGTTTAACACACCCAAGATGTTTCTGGCAACCCTTGGCCATGTTGCATCCCAGGACTTCCCTGCAGCCTTGGTTAGGAACACGTGTGTACTTTGCATTGTACATGCTGCCATGCCATGTGATGCCAACAAACACTGAAACACCTCAGCTCAGACTGGATATTACTATATGCTATATCTACAGTGTTTTCCCTATACATACAGTTTTCTGCTCATACAAACAGAATGGCTTTATTATGAAAACCAAATATTTTCTTACTGTCATTCCTCAGCATGTTAGTATCAAACCTGTGTGTCTTTGGATTGGAATGTGTTAGAACGTTTGATTTTACAAACTGCTGGTTGAGTTGTTGAGTTTCATAAAATACCATTCACTGAGTTTTGGCTTGCAATTGGGATAGAATTTCCAAGAATTTCTTTCTTTTTTTATGGGGTTGAAGAAATGGCTCAGCAGTTAAGAGTACTGGCTGCTCTTGCAGGGGACCTGGGTTCGGTTCCCACACCCATACGGAAGCTAACAACTGTCCATAACTCCAGTTCTAGGGGATGTGAAATCCTCTCCTGACCTCCACAGGCACTGCAGGACACAGGGTACCCTTACATATATGCAGGCAATACACTCATACACATAAAATGAAAACAAAATGTATTTAAAATTTATTTATTTATTGTTTGATGTGTGTGTATGTTCATGGGTGCATGTGCTCCACCGCACTTCTACGAAGATCTTCGCACAACTTGCGGGAGTTGGTTCTCTCCTTCCGCCATGTGGAACCTGATCAAACTCAAGTCCTCAGCTTAGTGGCAAGTGCCCTTACTGATGAGTCATCTCAAAGGCCAGAATTTCCAACATTTCTACAATGGTCCTGGACATACCGCTGCCATTTTGTAGTGTTCTCAGCATTTCTGATTATAAAATCAAAATAGCAATCAACTCTGAGAAACACTGAAGATGAGCTATGTCCTGAAGTATCAGATGTATCAGATATTCAGCCAAGATTTCATTCTTGATATAAAAACAAACAAGCACATCAATCTCATTAATATGTAAATTTCCTTTCATCTTTAATAGACAGTAAACTTACATATAAGCCGAAAATTGGGGGTGGGGGGCACACTGGAGGGATGGCTCGGTGGCTGAGCACTGGCTGCTCTTTAAGAAGACTTGGACTCAATTCCCAGCACCCACATGATAGCTAACAACTGTTTGTAATTCATTCCTGAAGAATGTGATGCAGCCCTCTTCTGGATTCCGCTGGCACTGAACACAGGTGCACTTACATAGATGCACATGAAACACAAAAAATAGAATTTTTTTTAATTGGGGGGTTATCGCTTCACGGCCTTTTGGCTAAGATCAAGTGTAGTATCTGTTCTTAGTCTAAAAATTGGGGGGAAACTGTATAAGGATTTTCAATTTTTATTTTTGTGTGTATGAGTATTTTGCCTACATGTATGTTAAGTGCACCTATATTGTATAATGCCTGTGGAGGCCAGAAGAGGGCATCAGATCCCCTGGAACTGGATGCAGGCAAAAACACTGCAGCTATAACACACAGTAATCTGGAACCCAAGCTGAGGTGTTTCAGTGTTCAGTGGCATAGCATGGTATGACAGCATGCAGTGCAAAGTGCACATGTGTTCCTAACCAAGGCTACAGCGGAGTCCTGGGATGCAACAGGGGTGAGTGCTGCCAGGAACACCTTCAGCTTGTTACATATTTAAGTTAATTTTTGGTCCTCGTGCATTCAGAAAATCTGTTGTTGCTTTATTTTCTATGACCCCAATATGGAGTTACAGATGGCTGTGGGTGCTAGGAACCGAACCCAGATCCTCTGCAAGAGTAGCCAGGGCTCTTGATCTCTGAGACATCTCATCAGCTTCAGAATTTGTAAATTTATTAATTCTTCAAGAGTTCCATAAATGTATTTTGATCCTATTCCCCCTCCCACAACTCCTCCAAGATTACCTCACCACTAGCTGGGCATGGTGGCGCACGCCTTTAATCCCAGCACTTGGGAGGCAGAGGTAGGCAGATCGCTGTGAGTTCAAGGCCAGCCTGGTCTACATAGTGAGTTCCAGGACAGCTGGGGCTGCAGGGGGACCCTGTCTCAAAAAGACCAAAAAAAAAAAAAAAAAAAAAAAAAAAAAAAAAAAAAAAAAAAACAATAAATGCTTCGTTCATATACCTATTTTGGCTGGGTATGGTGGTACACGCCTTTAATCCCAGCACTTGAGAGGCAGAGGCAGATCTCCATGAGTTCAAGGCCAGCCTGGTCTATATAGCAAGTTCCAGACTAGCTCAAAGTTTTCAGTGAGACATGTTTTATGAATGATTTTGGGGGAAAAAAAGAGTCAAGCAGAAAAAGATTGAGAAGCCCAGCTTTGATCCTTTGTTTTCAGAGACAGGCTGATGGCTTCCTGTCCCGTGACACAGATCCCTGCCATCTTCTGAGTTCTACCCACCTACCAAGGCTGTCCTCTCTACTAGGGGTGACCCTCTGCCTCCTCTTGGCCTCCCTCTATCTTCCCAGGAATAAAGGGAACTGATACTAGCAAGTTCTGTGCACTAGGTGGTGCACTGTGAGCTCCTAGGTGGTGTTTTTAAATCTCACATTTCATTAACTGCTACAACATGTATGCCAGTAGGGAGTTGTTATTCCTTATTTTCAAGTCATACTCTAAGGTTCAAAAGGAAACTGCCCCACTTCAGGTCACAGCAAGCCAGGAAGGGAAGTAGGAGTTTCAATCCACATCTGTCAAACAAACCTGGGCTGTGTACCCCATCCGAGCCTCGCAGACCTTTACAAACTGAAGGCTAAGCACAGAACCTCACATTCACCTGCTCCTGCCTCCCCTTGGAAAACAGCTTCCCAAACTCCCTCTTTATGGTCCTCCCTTTGTATCACATGGGCCCCTTCCCCCAGGCTGGACTCTTGGAAACCTATAAGGCCCCAGTGTGCTCCCAGATGGCGCAATGTGCTCTGACGGGGCCTAAAGCAGCCTGAGTCCTAGGGCCTGCCTGGGGTACAGGACAAAGGGAATGCACCTGTCACTCTGCTCTGGGATGGAGGGAGAAAATATATATTCTGGCCACTGAGACAGCTCATCTGCCTCTTGTGGCTGAACAGCTGGGACTCCATCAGAGCATCCTCTCAAAACAAGAACTAGAGAACTCAGTACCGAGAAACAGTGACAGAGAGAGCAAATGGAGACACTCCTCCACAAGAAACATAGCTTTCAACAGAGGTGGTATCCAATGGGCATCTACAAGTGTGTGCCAGAAATCCAGAGCACACTCCAGGCACCTGTGGACAGCACCCACAGGTCACAGTAATACCAGCTTTCACCCCCACTACAGCCCAGCCAGCCTCACTCCCAGCCATCACCAGAGCCTCACATTTCCTAGTCCACCACTACCAATCTCCTCCTACCCCAAACAGTCCTTCCCATTTGTCTGTAACCACATTCACTGACCTCATCCAGTTTCTAGAGTATACTAGCCTTCTTCCTCTTGAGGAGCTCTGCTTATGCTGGTTTGGCCCAATCTAATGATTGTGCAATTTTTAATCCCAGCACTCAGGGAGGCAGGGGCAGGAAGATCTCCGTGAGTTTGAGGTCAACTTGGTCCTCATAGCTAGCTATACAGTGAGGTTGTCTGGAAGGAAGAGAGTGAGGGAGAAAGAAGGAAAGGGAAGGAGGAAGGGGGAGAGGAAGGAAGGGAGGAAGGGGGAGAGGGGGAGAGGGGAAGGAGGGGAGGGAAGAAGGGAGAAAGGGAGGGAAGAGGAAGGAAGGGAAAGAAAAGGAAAACGTTGGGACTGGTAGGTGGCTCAAGGGTAAAGGAGCTTGCTGCAGAGCCTGACTACTTGAGGTCAATCCCCTGAATCCAACGTGGAAGCTGTCTTCTGACCTCCATGCACTCTGTGGCAAGTTTATATGTACACGTACACAATAATGTAAAATAAAAGTTTAAAAGCAGAAGATGCAGCCGGGTATGGTGGCGCACACCTTTAATCCCAGCACTTGGGAGCCAGAGGCAGGAGGATCTCTGTGAGTTCAAGGCCAGCCTGGTCTACATAGTGAGTTCCAGGACAGCTGGGGCTGCAGGGGGACCCTGTCTCAAAAAGACCAAAAAAAAAAAAAATGCTTCATTCATATACCTATTTTGGCTGGGCATGGTGGCGTACGCCTTTAATCCCAGCACTTGAGAGGCAGAGGCAGATGTCCATGAGTTCAAGGCCAGCCTGGTCTACATAGTGAATCCAGGACAGCTGGGGCTAGCTACAGGGAGACCCTGACTCAAAAAGATGAAAAAAAAAAAAAAAAAGCAGAAGATGCATGCTGGCCGTGGTGGCACTCACCTTTAATCCCAGCTCTCGGGAGGCAGAGGCAGATATATCTCTGTGAGTTCAAGGCCATCCTGGTCTACACAGCGAGTTCCTGGCCAGCTGGGGCTACAGGAAGACCCTGTCTCAAAAAAATAAAAGAAAGAAAAAAAAAAAAAGATGCACACACTGAACGCTGGTCTCTCAGGGACACACCCACAATGGGTGAAACAAACGCTTCAAGGAAGAACGTCTGACTTTCTTCCACTTCCACCTGGGTTGCCAACCTCACTATTGTCAAAACTTCCTTCCTCCACCGCACGCTTACAAGGGCCACAGTCCTTGGTAATGGGAGGCAGAGAAAACCACAGCCTGGCCGAAGGAGCCTTTTTCAGCCTTTTCGGATAACCGGATAGCTTGTCTGAGGACAGACTGAAAGGAAGCTCAACTGACCTGAGGCCAAGCGGTTTGAAGCATGACTGGTATCCCTGGCTTCCTGCACTGTCTTCTGGCCTTGGACAAACAGGACCTTAGAAGCCAAGAGGACAGCCGTAAGTGCTGTGGACCCTGCTCTGCATCCCCACACCCTCCTGTGGTCCTCCGGCTCCCCGATTCCCACGGTGACACCCCAACCTCCTCCAGCACTGCTGGGCCTGCTCCTCAGGGCACCTCCCCCCGCCTGCTGGGTCCCAGGAGCCTCCGACAGGCTCTCTCGCGGGGGCTGAAGATCCAGGGTACCCCGTCCCATCGGGGTGCGTATCCACACACTGGCGTTGTTGCAGCATGCTTACAGGGAGCGGGCACTGACAGCCCAGGGTCTGCAGAGAGGCAGGCGTAACAGAATGCAACCAGAGGGAAGATGCTCGGATTGCTGCTGGCCGGGTTCCCCACGGCGCCCGTTGCACCGTGGGAAGCTGGGGACCCCACATCAGAGTCAGCGCACCGCAGGCTGAAGTCGCAGGAAGGTCCAACGCCTGCGACAGGGCGCCGACCCTGCCACAAGCCATCGACAAAACCGTCGGAACCCTCAAAATCGTTGGAACCCACGCTCTTCCTCTCCAGCCCCGGGGCCGCCAAGCTACTGACCCGGAAGCGAGAGCGCACCTGGGACGCTCTAGGCTGCCCCGAGGCCGCGTCTCTGTGACCCGGCAGCCCGACCTCGCACTGACCAAGGAAGGCGGCGGATTCCTGGGGCGCGTGCCCACAGGGACTGCCAGAATTGCTGCCGGTTGGAGATTGAGGCCGGTGCGCAGCGGGACGGTCTGCAGGGCGAGCAGCTGCGGCTTGGGGCTCCCTGGCATGTCCCTCCCCGCCTCCCAGCTCTGTGCTTGTTACACAATCACTACAGCTATTTATCTGTAATTGGCACCAATTTTAAATAGTAGCACTGTGTAAAAAAAGTTATACCTCTGTAAATAAGAATGGGAAGAAGGAAGAAGGGAAAAGAGGAGAGGAACGGTGAGATTGGCAGCCTTCTTGCCGGGCGTAGGGGTGCAAACCTGGCAGTTCAAAGCCACCTTGGGCTACACTGAGGCTGTATCTCAAACCAACCAATGCCTTACTTTTTATGCCCAGGAAAGGAGAAGGCAGGTGTGGTGGGGAGAGCCCTGTCTCATGGGTGCTGGACGCTGAGGCAGGAAACTTGGCTTGAGCTCAGGAGTTCGAGGCCAGCCAGGGCAACAAAGCGAGACACCCCCCCCACCCCACCCACCCCCGTCTTACAAAGGAAAAGTTGTTCTTTGACTGAAGTCGTAAGTTCCAAATAAGTGTTTGCAATGAATGTACAAAACTTCAGGCGGGCACACATAGGTTCTGAACATGAAGTAGTCATAAATACAACCCGAAGCCAGCCAATCACAACGGCCTGACAGCACACAGCAACCAATCACCGAACACTTCGCTTCTGAAATCACTCATCCCCAGCAGCTTTCCTCCAGGACGCAAGAGCCGCTTTCTAGACCCTGTCCTACTGAACTAGGTTTCGGGTGCTTGGCTCCTCCCACCAGCATCTTGGTGCAGTGAAGAGTTGGCCCCTCCCACAAGCCGCAGAAGAGCCACCCCAGGTACCTAGGTTTGTTGCTGTTGCAGGGATCTGGTGCCTGGCTATTCCTCATCCCCAGCCCTGCAGGAAGACAGGGAGAGAAGGTAGGAGGAGGAACCTGAGAAGGAATCTGCTCCTTCCTGAAAAAATCAAAACTTGGCTGAAGGCAGCACATTTCCTAGGTCTGTGGATCAGGAATCCAGGAATGATGTGGGTAGGGTTCTTCTCTTGAGATTCCAGGTCCCACAACCCTTCACAGAAGGACTTTATTCGAACTAGCCAGATTTCTACCCTGGAAGTGTTAGGGATCCTCCCAGCAGATGGTTTCCCTAGCCTGAAGACTCTAGGGAGTGTGCCTGGGGGAAGAGGCAAGGGAAGCAACCAGTCAGGTGTGTGGTCAATTTTCTACTCAATTCTGTGTGGTATGTTCTAGAACAATCATGTGGCTGCTGAGGACTGGAGAATCACAGAATGGATTCAATTAGAGTCAGTACTGGTTTTTAATATTTTATGTGTATGAGTGTATTGTTTGCATGTGTGTGCACCCATGTCGTACAGTGCTGTGGAGGTCAGAAGAGGGCTTTGGATTTCCCTGGAACTGGAGTTAAGGACAGTTCATAGCTTCCATGTGGGTGCTGGGAATCGAACCTGGGTCCTCTTCAAGAGCAGTCAGCGCCCTAAACTGCTGAGCCACCCTCTCAGCCCCTTTAACTGAAGTCTTAAAATTATAGGCCTGAACCCTAGAGACACTGCAACATGTATGAACATTACTCAGTGACCTGGCGAGGGTTATGAGGATTTAAGGAGGGGTATGACCCTGAGTACATCTGACAGTAGCTGGCCAACTGTGTATTCTCCATACTATAAATGGACCTCTCCTAGCCTGGACATTTAAAGCTCTCCATCTTCTTTCCCACCCTGCAGTATGACTAGACCTGTCTTAGGTAAAATAACCACATGCAGGGCCCACCTCCTAATCCTGTTCCACTCCAGGGGCCTTAAGCTCTTCCTTTAAGGCTCCATTTGCTAGGAGCAGCCTAAATCCTAAGGATGATCCCATCCAAGCACCTCAAGGAGCAAAGCTAGAGCCCACAAAGCTGGCGATGGAAGCCCTCCCCTCCTCCAAGTCATCTCAAATTTGCACTGTGTGGTATTCCATACCAACCCTTACCTCAGTGTGACCATGTAAATTCCAGTCTGAAATAAAAGTAAAGGTCTTCAGTTTCCTGGGGCAAATTTTACTATTCTCTTTTTCTCTCATAAAGAACATTTTGTGTCCGCTCCTCTAGTTGGACCCCACTCCATCTTTTTTGACAAGGGCTAAACTTCTCTTCAAAACCAGCAGCCTTCTGGCATACTTAACTTCCTGCCAGCTTCCCATGGCTTGGATGATCTCCAAACCCCATCTGCTATGCTCCTCTCAGTGAAGACCCTGTCCCAACCTCACCAGAACTGGCTACACTCCTGGGACCACATAACCAAACCCCAAATGTCCTCATGCTCAAGCATCAGAGCTGACAAACTTGGTACACACATATGCCAAGCAGCAACAGCTGGGGGCCCAGCTTTGAGGGTAAGGGATGGCATGCTTTGTTCTCAGTAAACTTAGAAGCCAGCTGACTAGAAATGAGTCTCACTATGAATATTTCCCCAAGTTTCTATAATGCACAACAGCTTCACAGAACTACTTCTACTCAGTTTCCTTTACAGTCCAAAAATCATCAAAATTTTGTGACAAAGGGAAAGAGAAACTCTAACCAATATATTTAAGCTGGTCTTTTCTACAGAATACCTTTTCAGTGTTGGAGCATCAACTAAGCCTGTACACATGCCAGGTATGCACTGAACCACTGTGTACAATTTTAAAAACAAAGTACCAGACTGTGCATCAGCCTATTCACAGCTTTCCTTGTTTGCACAAGGGAAGGTCCCACTGCTGATGCTACGTTCTGAAAGATGAGCAGCATGGGTAGTGACCAATCCTGCTACACCCCATCAATTGTCTCCTACTGTACCTCTTAAGTTCACACATTAAGAGAACTGAGAATAGTCAAACAGAATCTTTATTCTTCGAAAGTCGCTCATGCTTTCTTGCCAGCTGCCTTGGAAGCTGGAGCTTTCTGGGCTGGAGCCTTCTGAGCCTTCTGACCTTTGGCAGGAGGCGCTGCCTTCTGGGCAGGGGCTTTCTGGCCTGCAGCCTTCTGCCCCTCAGCCTTTTTGCCAGGCCCTGTTGCCTTCTTAGCCGGAACTTTAGCTTTAGCAGCAGCCGCTGCTGCAGCAGCAGCTGCAATGGCAGCCTTGGCAACAGGCGCTTTCTTGGGAGAAGCTTTCAGGATAGCCGCTCTCTGAAGTTTCTTTACTTCATTCTTGATTATTCTGTTCCTCTGAAAAATACCAACCCAGGAAACCATTCACACACAGGCATGCACCAAACAGCTTCCTCTTCTCAACTAAGTCTTGAACATTTTGAAGATCCAAACTCAGATATCAGGCCTGGGCAGCAAGTGCAGGTTACCTGCTGAGCCATCTTGCTGGCCCCATATAACAATTCCTTATTACCTAGTTAAAGAACATAAATCTCAAAACTTACCATTTTCTTTGCCTTCATCACTTTGAAACGATCAAAATCCGTCATCTTGGCTTTCTGTTAAAAAGAAAACAAAATGATCTCTCACACCACCTACCAACATCCCCCCAACATGAGAGTTCAGATAGCTTCATGCCATTACCCGTTCCCTGGCTTCAATCTTCTTGGCCCATCTTGTGGCTGCCCATTTTGTATTGATGTCTGCCTTCTCCCAGGCTTTTCGTACATACTTCTGGCGGGCACTGGAAAGAACCAAAGCCACTTAAGAAATCAGCTTTGCAGTCACACACACCCAAGACCAGAACCTTGCCTCTGAAAAGGCCCCCTCCTTGCTCATGTCAATCTTGAGTTGTCTTCATAGCACAGAAGCACACTAGATCTACCTAATGGAAGATGTTCAGAGAAACAGTAAGTTCAAGCACTATTTATTTTTGTTGTTGCTGTTCTAAGCCATCCTGTAGCTTCAGCTGGCCTGGAACTCACTGAGTAAACCAGGCTGGCCTTGATCATACAGATCTGCCTGTTTCTGCAGAGACTAAAAGTGTACGCCACCACAAATGGTTCAAGCACTATTTTAAAGAGCTGCTACATAGTCCATTTTGTGAATTAAAAATCACCTCTAAACACATCTGATACCACTGAGTAAATAGATGTGCAAAAAGCCATTCTTTTTTGGAATAAGCAAGTTTCTGGTCTACTTTTGCTTTCACAAGTGGGGAGATAACCCAAATATAGAACCTAACTATCCCTACACAGGTCTCCGCAACTATGGCTTAGATCTGTGATGGCAGGTAATGGTGTCTCATCACAGCCTGATGTCACTGTTGACTGAGCCAACTGCACAGCAACACATGGCACTGCTTTTAATTTCCATGTTTAAAAAAAAGACAGCTGCACGGGGTGAGGTGGTGCATGCCTTTAAACCCAGCACTCAGGAGGCAGACACAGGTCCATCTCTGTGAGAGGTCAGGCTGGTCTACATAGTGAGTTCCAGACCAGCTGCGGCTACAGGGAGACCATCTCAAAAAGACCAAAAAGAAAAGCTTCCTGTTGCCTCAATTTTCTGTACATAAACTGGGAGCACAGGCTCTTAAGCTAAATGCTTTGTAACTGATACAAAGTCAACAAATGACACTGGAGCCAACATATTTGTATATTTCAAAGCAGGGTGTGGTAGTACACACCTGGAATCCCAGGAGGGAGGTCGAAGCAGGAGGACTTAAGAGTTTGAGGGGATTTGGGCTAGGCAGTAAAAATCTGTCCCCAAACACACTGTCCCCAACTAAAGAAACCAAGGCAAACCAGGTGGTTGTGTTGCTCAATGGTGAGTGCTTGCCTAATGAAGCCACAGGTCCAATTCCCAGTCTTGTCAAACAGCAGTAGTAGTAGGTAAAAGGGACACCAGAAAAAAGGAGAACAGCAAGTATGGGTGAGCCAGACAACTTCCATGGTGGAAGAGAATGTGAACCCCTCCTCTGGAAAGGCTCTGAACCTTATGAATTGTTTACACACTATCAAGGGGGAAGACAACAGAGTGGCACAAGCCAGATACCAAAGGAGGACTGGTCCACATTACCTGTGTGGGAACTTGAGGATGAAGTCGGTGAGCTGCATGCATTTGAAAGGCATGGCCTGCCTCCTCACTCGAGTGCAAGGTCCATCAACCAAAGCCTAGAACACAGGAATCAAGCTCAGCGTAGAACACAAAATTGAAGATGGCCAAGTATCTGTCTTTTCAGGACCAAACTCACCACGATTTAAAATGTTCTGTATACTTGATCTACTATAAGCTCAAATGCTGTTTAAGATGGGGTTTCATGTAGCCCAGGCTGGTCTCCTGAACCTCCTCCTACTTCTACCTCCCAAGTGCTGAGACTGCAAACATGCACACCACACCTAATTTTATGCAGTGCCTAGGAATTAAACGCAGGGTCTTGAGATCATCAGGCACTCTACAAACTGACCTACATCTCCGGCCCCTCTAAATTACTTTTAGATACAGTAACTCATTTAAATAACCTGTTTTGGTGGGTGACTAAAAATCCTATTTTACCTGTGAGATTATAATGTAGCTAATAATAACTAAGCCTGGTCTGTGCTGCAAACCTTATGCCCACAGTGTTTCCTGAAAGTTAAAGCTGTCACCTGCATCACTGAACCAGAGGGCCACTGTGGCTGTGGATATGGTCCATGGTACGGTAAGACAACATTAAAAACCACATACCCTGTTCTGATCAATAACATCTACAATCGCGACCAGCTTTCCAGCATGAGGCCCAAAGGAGACGTAGGCCACCCGGCCAATCTCCACGAAGCGCCTGAACACCTAAAATGGGGGAGAAAAAATAGCCAAGTTAGTTTGAAACACTTTATTCTGCAGGGCTAGGGCTTACAACAACGTAGGCCGTTTCAGAACGATTTACGTTTAGTCACTGGCATTTTCAACTCTTGAAATATCCCCGTGGCCACTCTCCCACCACGGAAGTGCTGCGGTTTTAGCATCTGGCAAGTCTCCCGCTTTCCAGTCTCACATTTTAAATATGTACATAATAAACTCGTTCAATAACTATTCTCGCTCCCAAGTCACTTTTTCCAGAATAAGAAGTCGGCTTCTGGGATCTGGCTCCGGCGCGAAATCGGCATGGGAAGCAGCGCCCGGCCATCCGCCTCCCGGCAGCGCGCACGCATGGCCCAGGCACCTGGCCGGGCCCTACATGCGACCGCGGCGCGCGCTCCCCAAGGCCCCGAGCCCCGCCGGCGGCGTCTCCCCACGCGCTGCCCGGGACCAGCCCGCGCCGGGGCTCTCACACCGGAGTGGAGGAGCAGCGGCCCTGAGGCTCCGCTCGGAGCCCCCAGCGTACACACTCACCATGTCGGCGGTGTAGGGCGAGAAGGAAGAAGGCCCGCCCCGCCTTGCGCATGTGTAGACGGAATTCCCGCCCCTGACGTCCGCGAGACGCCGACGTGACCACCGATTGGTTGAGGCGAACGAGCGCGTTTACGCATACTCGATGGTAAAAAGCTGGGCTGTGTGGGATCGATCTGAGCTGCTGTTTAGTCTAAGGCATGATGTGAAGTTGCAGTCCTCGGTTTTTCAGATTTTTTTTTTTTTGCTTTACTTTAAATTTTATTTACTTATTTTTATTTTATGTGTATGTTATGTCAGAATGTAAGTGCACCACATACATGCGATGCCCACAGAGGCCAGAAGAGGGCGTCAGATCCCCTGGAACTGGAATCATGAGTGGTTGTTAGCTGCCATGTGGGTGCTGGGAACTGAACCCAGGTCCTCTTCAAGAACAGCCAGTGCTCTTAACCACTGGGCCACCTCTCCAGTCCCCCTGTTTGATTTTTGAGACATGGTGTCTGTGTAACCCTGGCTGGCTTTCCGACACTCAGTATTTAGTCCAAGGTAATCTTTAACTAGCAGCAGTCTCCTAACTGCTGAGGGTTGGGCCACCTTTTGGATAGGAAAATTGCTAGAAGGTCACGTCTAAGAATTTTAGGGAAAAGAAAGGACAGGCTGTGTCTTAAAATTGTCTGCACCCCAGCTTCCTTTCACATTCTAGCTTCCTGTAGGATATAGAATACAGCTGGGCTGATGGCCCACACCGTTAATCCCAGCACTCCCGGAGGCAGAGACGGGTGGATTTCTGTGATTTCAAGTTCAGCCTGCTCTACATAGCAAGTTTCAGGCCAGCCAGGGCTACATAACGAGACCCAGTCTTAAATAAGAATTATTTTTTTTAAAAAGAGCTGGAGAGATGGCTCAGCACTTAAGAGTACTGACTGCTCTTGCAGAGGACCCGGGTTTGATTCCTGGCACCCACATAGTGGCTACGAACCGTCCTTAACTCCAGTTCCAGGGGAATCCGAAGCCCTCTTCCGACCTCCACGACATTGCACGACCGGGTGCACTCACATACATGCAGGCAATACACTCATACACATAAAATAAAAATAAAATATTTTTTTAAAAATACTTGTTTTAGGAGTCTCCCATCATTTGAAACATTTGGGAAGAAATTTAACATTTTTCTTTACACTTTTTTGTTGTTTTACGTTTATTTGTGTGTGTTTCTGTTTGGGCACCAGTGCCATAGCACACATGTGATCAGAGGACAATTTGTGGGAGTCAGTTGTCTTAATATGTGGGTTCTGCCAGATTGATCATCAGGCATGGCAGCGAGCCTTTACCCTCTAGACTGTCTCACTGGTGCCTATACTGTTTTTCTGAGACGGTCTCATATAATCCAGGCTGGTCTAAAACCTCCAATCTTCCTGCCTCCATCTCCTGTGTCCTGTGATTACAGACATATCCCACCATGCCCAGCATTATTATTCTGAAATTATTTTTCCTAGTTTAAGGAAGGATTGTAAGTTGCATTTAGTTCCTAGAACTCAATCCCTTTTTTCTTTCTGTGATATTAGAAATTGAACTCAGGGCTTCACACATACTAGATGAATGGTTTACTACCTAGCTACATTCCCAGATGCTGGTTCTTCTTCCTCCTTCTCCTTCTATTCTTTTTTAATTTTAAATTAGAGTCTTCCTAAATTGCCCAGGCTGGCATGAAACTACCTCTGTACCTCACTGGACTTGAACTTTGGATCTTCCCGCCTCAGCCTGCTTAGCACCAGCCCTGCCTCAGGTATCTATTTTAAAATCTGTTAATGACTTCTGGGTCATTCTTGATGCCAATTTTTTTCCCTCATGATTACATTCAGACTGCATTTTTGGTAGAAATCCTAACTATAGTGTATCACGGAACACACAGGCTCCAAAATGATGCATCAGTTGACATGCAAAGTTTGTGTGGACAACACCAAATACAATTCAGTCCTTTACATTTCAGTTCAATGGCAGCACATCACATCCCCCCTGGAACTTGAGCAACCACCTCTGTGACTTGCTTGCTTTATTTATTTTCTGGTCACCAATGAGAAGGGTTTACTAAAGAACTACATCAGATCGTACCACTTCCTGTTTAAAATAGCATTGTTTTCCCTGATACTTAGAAGATCTAAATTTACTCTCATCTTGGATCATACTCTTTTTTAAAAATACTTTTATTTTACATGCATGAGTAATCGTATTGCCTGCATGTACGTAAGTGCACCTGTGCCATGCAATGCCTGCAGAGGTCAGAAGGGCATCGGATTCCCCTGGAACTGGAGTTACAGATGGTTGTTAGCTGCATGTGGGTGCTGGGAACTGAACCCAGGTACTCTGCAAGAGCAACTAGTGCTTTTAACCACTGAGCCATCTTTCCAGCTCCATATTCTCCTATATTCAAACACACCTTATGCGTCCACACTGGTCTCAAAGGGGACACGCTTTCTCCTGCTCTCTGAGCCTTCTTCATGGTTTCCCCCCTGCCAGGAATTCTCTTTTTTTCTGTTCATATGCATTGTATGGCAATGCCAACTCAACTTCCATATTTTTCCCTAGACATTTCTTCTCAGAGGCAACTGGTTACCACATCTTTTAAAAAGTTAGCTCTTCACTCGGGAGGCAGAGGCAGGCAGATCTCTGTGAGTTCATCTAGCCTGGTCTACATAGCAAGTTCCAGGCCAGCTGGGGCTAAAGGGAGACCCTGTCTCATAACTACCAAAAAAATACATAAAAGTTAGCTCTCATCCTCCTTGAGTAACTTAGCTTCTGTTCTCAAAAGTTATCAATTATCAATTGTTTGACTTTTTTTTTTTTTTTGGTCCACTTAGGTTGTTGTAGTTTTATGCCAATTAGAGTAAGTTTCTCAAGGGCAGGACCTTAGAGCTTAGCTGGGTCTTTTCTGTTTTATCTCCTGATCTTAGCAGAGTGTCTGATAAAGGGCTCAATAGATGGGTAGTAAATGATTTAGCATTTAGCCTTCCCTAGTTTGCATTATAGTTTTCAAAGCAAAAGACATGGTCAAAAATGGCCATATCAGCATTTTTCCCCAAAACTGGAAACTATAGAGGCCCATGAACTAGAGTGGGTGACTGTGGTAGCCTGCAGCAATGAAGTCTACAGCAATCACATGGAACAACATGACTAATCTCACACATAAAACTAAATGAAGTAAATGGACACAAAAAGCCTATTCTATGATTTTACTTATATAAAATTCACAATTGTGGGGCTGGAGAGGTGGCTCGGTGAGTGCTCATGGAGAAGACTGGTGTTTGAATCCCCAGCACCCACGTAAATGTGCAGTGAGTGCAGTGGCCTGCCTATAATCCCAGTCCTCAGAATGTGAACCGCTCATTCCCCGGAGTTCAGTGACCAGCTAGCTTAGTTTATCTGATGAGCTCCAGGTTTAGTGAAAGACTCGGTCTCAAAAAATCAGATGGAGAGCAATCAATGAAGACACCCAAGTCAACCTTTTTTTTTTTTTTGGTCTTTTGAGACAGGGTCACCCTGTAGACAGAGCTGGCCTGGAACTCACTATGTAAACCAGGCTAAAGATCCACCTGCTGGGACTAAAGGCGTGCACCACCACACCCGGCATCCTCTGGCCTTTATAGTCAACCTCTTGCTTGCACATACACTGGCACGTGCACCAGCTCACATATGAGGAAGCACAAGTTAAAAAAAAAAAAAAAAAAGGATCAATTGTGCTTCCCCTCCATGCAGGCGGTGTGGCTGCAAGGTGGAGGGGACTTCTGAGCTACTGGTCATGCTGTGTGTCCATCTCACCAGTGGCTGCACGAGTGTTTAACTTTAAAAATCTCAAAATTGTGTTTTTAGCACTTGTACTTTTTTTTTCTCATAGTGTGTTAACTTAAAAAAATCATTTTTCCCTAATAGAAGTTTCCTGACCCAAAAACCAGAGAGTTGAATTTCAGGTCCGGGGAGACCAGGACTCTGTTCAAAACCAAGTTTTCAATGAATACACTTGGGAAAACACGGGTATCCTGCCACCCCGTGGCAATCCCTCCAGTGCTCACTCACGCCCTCGTCTGCAGGATCGAGCCCTAAATCCCTAGCCTAGAGCTCAGGGCCCCTCCATCCCATGCCAACACCCTCCAGGGTTTTGCCTCTGGTCCCGCCACGTGCGCCTCCCGCTCCCCGTCTGGGTCCAGATACAGAGGTCCCTCGCTTTTCTTGCAGCTGATCTCTTTTCCTACGAGGAGTTCCCCTCGTTTCTCCCTGAGCGACCATAGCGCATCCTTGAAGACCCTCTCAAGATCCTTCTCATGCACTATCAGGCGGCTTCGGGTTTCTTTCAGCGCCATTTTAACGGCAGGTTACTCTTTCCAAGCAAGTCTCGCCGATTGACCAGGGAGACAACGGCCTGGGAATCAAGATGCCAGCTAGGTCACAAAGCAGAAAGCTAAACGGACATGCGCACGTCTCCAGGGTCACCCAATCACTACAAGGAAGGGCATCGTGAGGTTGATGCCAGGAATAAAAACGGCGTCCTGGCCTTGCTGTTAGCTCATTCGGTTTCTAGCCGCTGAGCGAAGCCCCTTCCTCCACAGCCAACGGGATCGTCCAATCCTCAGAGGGAAGGGCAGCTTGAGGGTGACGCCAGGAGTAAAGATGACGCTCCCGCCTTTCAGTTCCTTCAGCTTCTACCCACTGAGCCACGCCCCTCCTGTTCAAGGATCGTCCAATTAACCGGAAAAAGGGCAACCCGGGAGTCCAGGAACTAAGATGGTGGTGCACGCGCTCCATGGGGGCTCCGCCCCTGCCCAGAGCCTATTGGGAGATGCTGTGCTCTCTAGACAGCTGGTACCCAGATGAGGATGTTCCGGAAGTCAGACGCCTGGCCAGCTTGGCACAGGCCTGATGCTGCGCTGCTGCTCCCGCTGTTTCTGCCCCTAGCAGCTCACCGATGTGCCGCGGCTTTTCCTACTCCCTGGAGATGGAGGCCTCAGTTTCATAGAGCAATGTTTGTTTGGGGCCTCGAAGAGAAAAAAAATCTAAATGTGTTCCTCCAGTGAACCCAAAGCTACCCAGAACTCTGATTGATTTCAAAATGATTATTTGTGGTGTGTGTGTGTGTCGTCTGTGTAAAGGGGAGGCACCTGTATGTGCGCATGTGGAGGCTGAAGGTCTACATCGATGTCCTCTATTGCACGCCATCTTATTTTAAATTTTTATTATTAGTGATGTAGCTAAATGGAATACATAAAAAATATGCATCTTAATCCTTGTTTTCTCCTGGCTCTGTCAGCAAATCTCAGCTGACAGGTGTGTGGCTAGGATGCGGACACAGCTAGCTAGAACCCCTGGCCTTGTGTCCTGATGAAACTTGCTCAGCTATTTATCTCAGATGAAGACTTCAGTGATTTTCAGACACGATTTTGTTTTAGCATTTGTTTTCCTCTAAATTTATAATAATTTACCTAATTTTGAGGCTGTAAGTTTCTTCTCACTGTAACCCAATGCCTGACATATATGTACTACTTCCCTCTTGGGTCCAGATTTTGAGGCTTGAGCCCCCTGGACCGGGCTGTAGCCTAAATAAAATATTTCCTG
>NW_008352479.1:1019448-1036671 GCF_000622305.1 Nannospalax galili | reverse complement strand
GAGAAGGGAAGAGAAATATGTATCACTGATCTAGATGTGCAATCTTTCTATCTTTATGTGGGTTCCTGGGATTGAACTCAGGTCACCAGGCTTGCTCACAAGTGTCTCTTTACTCTCTGAGCCATCTAGCCAACCCTCTACAATTTGAGACAGAATCTCTTGCTTCACCTGGGTCTCTAGTTCAGCTAGACTGACTGACCAGTGAGCTTGGAGGATCTGCCTGTGTTTCTCAGCACTGGGATTGTAGGCACATGCCTCCTTTCCCTGACTTAAAAAAATTTTTTTTCAATTATTTTTATGTGTATGGGTGGATTGTCTGCATGTGTGTAAGTGCGCCTGTGTCATGCAATGCCTTCAGAGATCAGAAGAAGGCATCAGATCCCCTGGAACTGGAGTTATAGACCACTGTTAGCCACCATGTGGGTGTTGGGAATCTAACCTGGGTCTTCTTCAAGAGCAGTCAGTGCTCTTGACAGCTGAGCCATCTCTCCAGGTCTTAAATAAATTTTTGTGTATGAGTATATTGCCTGCATGTAGGTAGGTGCACCCATGTCATGCAGTGCCTGAAGAGGTCAGAAAAGGGCATCAGATCCCCTGGAACTGGAGTTATGGACAGTTGTTAGCTGCCATGTGGGTGCTGGGAATTGAACCCAGGTCCTCTACAAGAACAGCCAGTGCTCTTAACTGCTGAGCTATACCTCCAGCCCCTTGCCTGGCTTTTTATGTGGGTACTGGGAATCTGAACTCAGGTCCACATGCTTGAACAGCAAGCACTTTACCTATTGAACCAGCTCCCCAGCCCTATTTTTTAAAGCATTTATTTTGTGTGTGTGTGTGTGTGTGTGTGTGTGTGTTTTATGTGTATGTGGCACAGCATACATGTGGAGGGAGGTCAGAGGAAAACTCGTGGGAGTGGGTTCTCTCCCTCCACTATGTGAGTTCTGGGGATTGAACTCAGGTTGTCAGGGTTGGCACTTGTAAAACCCCCTACCCACTGAGCCATCTCTCCAGCCGATTTGTTTGTTTGGTTGGTTAGATTTTGAGATAGGGTGGGTCTCCCTGTAGCCCCAGCAGGCCTGGAACTCACTATGTAGGCCAGGTTGGCCTTGAGCTAACAGAGATCTGCCTGCCTTTGCCTCCTGAATATTGGGGTTAAATGTGTGTGCCACCATGCCCAGCTCCCAGACCTACTTTAAATTTTTTTTTATTTTTTTTTAGTTTATGAGTTTTTTTGCCTACACATATGTATATGCACCATGTGAATGCAGTACCCACAAAGGCCAGAAGAAGGCATCAGATGCCCTGGAACTGGAATTACAGAGGGTTGTTACGCATCATGTAGGTGCTGGAAATTGAACCTCAGGCTCTGCAAAAACAAGTGCTCTTAACCACTGAGCCATCTCTGTAGCCCCTCCAGCCCCCTTTTTAATCAAACATAATTGTACATGCTTTATGGTATAAAAGTGTGACACTCAATACATGTATACAACAAGTAATGTGAGCATCTCTAACTTCAGAGAACAATAGTTTTTAGAGTACTATGCAGTAAAAGGTGTCTTGCTTTACAGACACAGCATCTGCTTGGCAGAGAGCTTGTTTCTTGTTAACTTTGCAGCTGTCTCTGTTTCCCCTGCCAGATGAACAGTCATGCAATGAAGCCAATTTACCTTCTTGAGCTGGATTATTTTGCTTACTGTGAGAGGAATGCTGTGCTACTAAAAGAAACTCTTCTGAGGGTTGTGACAGTCGGCAAGCTCTAGAGCTTTCCTGCTACTAGGCAGGAGGTAAATTAGAAAGGCACACATGATGGTACTCTCTAAGAGATCTGTAATGAATCAGATGCTGGCCTATGAAAGCATAGGCACCTGAATAATATGCAAATGAAGGATATCTTAGCTGCCCATAGGGTGCCTCCTTCTATAGAATGGAATGCAGAGCCTGATACCCTCAGTATTCCAAGTTTGTTGAATATTCCAGACGTCTGGGTGGGTTAGTTTTGTGTCTGTATGGTTAGCGTTTCATATTTAACAATCAAGGGGGCAGTGTTCCTTTCTGTGCCTTTGAAACATCAATCCATTGTCAAGAAAATACTAGAGAATCATATCTGGTTGCTACTGGATGGGTTTTTAAAAAATTATTGCTATTTTATGAGTATGAGTATAATGACTGTATGTATGTAAGTGCATCTGTGTTGTGCAGTACCCATGGAGGTCAGAAGAGGGCATCAGACCCTCTAGAACTGGAGTTATAGATGGTTGTTAGCCACCATGTGGGTGCTGGGAACTAAACCCAGGTCCTCTGCAAGAGCAGTTGGTGCTCTTAACTGCTGAGTCATCTCTCAAACCTCTGTGAATAAAGATTTTAACGATCTTTTTCATGACATGAAAACATCTGTCAACACATTCTTGTTCTCAGAAGTAACAGAGCAACAAAACACCTTTGCTACAACCTTCCTGGATTCCTCAGATCTATGTTTTAGCTTTCTATGACTATAACAAAATAACGGAAATAATCAATTTGTGCTGGACAGCTTTAGTTATCAACTTGACACACCTGGGTAGAGGGAGCCTCATTTGGGAAATTGCTGCTATTGGACTCACCTGTGGCCATGTCTGTGGGGCATTTTCTTGATTATTGAGTGATATAGGAGGGCCCAGCCCCCACAGGCAGGTTATTCCATATTATATAAAAAAGCAGGTTGAGCACAGGCCAGAAGACCAAGCTAGTAAGCAGTGTTCCTCCTTGGCCTGTGTCTCAGCTCCTACCTCCAGGATCCGGTCCTGAGTTCCTATCTTGGGATCCATTGTGACCTGGGAGACCCTTTCCTCCCCAAGTTGGTACTGGTCAGAGTGTTTTGTCACAGCAATTGAAAGCAAACTAGAACACAAGTTTAAAAGAGGAAAGGTTTATTTGCTTGACAGTTTCAGAGGCTGCAGTCTATTATCCTGAAGCCTCACTGTTTTTGTACATCATGGTGGGACTGATGGTGGAACAAGCTACCCACCTCACAGTGGCTGATGCAGTGAGGGACAGCACAAGACTGTCATCCCACAGTCCCCTTAGAGAGCATGTGAATTAGCCAAGAATCTCCAGAATAGAACCAAGAGAATGAATACATATTATAAAAAAGAATCTATTACATTGACTTACATGATAGGGGCTGTCTAATAACGTCTAATAACAGCTGTCTGCATTCTGGAGGGGCTGAGAACCCATGGTTGCTCAGTCCGCGAGGCTGGGTCCCTCGGCACTCGGCAGTCCCAGTTTCGCACTGACCGCCTGGAATTTTCCTAGAGAGCTGCTGATCTTCAGTCCACGTTGGAAGGGTGACTGTGGTGCTTTAAGTGAGAAACTTTCCCCATAGGCTCAGGCTCACATATTTGAATACTTAGCCCCACTTGATGGCACTGTTTGAAGAGGTTTAGGAGGTATGGCCTTGCTGGAAGAAGCACTTCACTGGGGTGAGAGTTCAAAGCCTGGTCCTATTTCCAGTTTCTCTCGCTGTTTCCTGTGCCTGCTTGAAGATACGAGCATTCAGCTTTCTGCTCTGGCTGCCTCCCTGCCATGATGGACTCTTACTCCCTTGGAACCATAAGCCAAATAAACTCCTCCTTCTACAAGTCACCTTTGTCATGGTGTTTTATCCCAGCAACAGAAAAATCACTAATACAGTGAATAAGGTGAGTTCTGATCTCTGTGAGGAATGACGTCAGTAGTGGTGGCCAGCAGGATAGAGTCACTCACCAGCAAGAAGCACAGGTGGGAGGTAGCTCTTGTCCCTCACCTTTTCCCTCATTGCACAAGTGTGGTATGCTTACATTCATGCAGGCAAACACTCATATGCATAAAATAAAAATAAATTTAAAAACCCTTTATTCTAGCCGGGTGTGGTGGTGTACGCCTTTAATCCCAGCACTCGGGAGGCAGAGGCAGGCATATGGGCGGGTCCCCCGCACCGCGTTGCTGCTCAGGTCCCTGGCTCTCAGCGTTGCTGGGGTGCTTGCGTGTTGCCCACCGCGTTGCTGAGGCTCTCCGCGACTACTGGATGCTGGCGACTCTACTGATCACTGCGCTCCCAGGTGGGTTCCGTTCCAAGCTACCGGCACTCTCTCTAGGTTCGAGACCCGTCGGTCGCTGGGTCACGAGGGGAGGTGCGGAACGGTGAAAGCAGGGTCTTCGCGAGTCGTTGTTTATGAAGGGACAGCCCCCTCCGGAGAGACTGAATCATAGGCAATAAGACACAGAACTCAGCTCAGTCAGACTCAGTGGTACAGCTCCTTTATTCAGTGACTCAGCTCGGCTCCAGGTCTTAGTGATTCAGCTCCAATTAATTAAGGGGAAACCAGGATATTTATAGTGTGAAGGCAGTGGCAAAAGCCTTAGTTGATAGGTTTTTTGTAGGATGCCCCATTTACATGTGGTGGTGGGCTTCCACCAGGCTGCCAGACATTGCCTGATTATCACACAGGAAAACCTGGCAGTTTCTTGTGCCAGAGGCCATGTTTTTGGTAGGGCATCTGTGGCGGTCACTTCAAAAGGTGAGTCAGGAAGAGAGTAGGAAGGCGCCCTGCTGAGAAAAGGAGTCTCTGTATAAACGCGGAGCCCCTTGGGCTATCCGGACATGGAGAGACTTCGACTTAACACAGCAGGGGTCCCCAACACAGGCAGATCTCTGTGACTTCAAGGCCAGCCTGGTCTACATAGTGAGTTCCAGGACAGCTGGGGCTACAGGGAGACCCTGTCTCAAAAAGCCCCCCCACCCCTCTAAAAACCCTTTATTCTCAGGCTGGGTATGGTAGCACACACCTTTAATCCTAGCTCATAGCCAGGCAGAAGCAGGAGGGTCTCTGTAAGTTCAAGGCCAGCAAGGTCTACATAGTAAGTTCTAGGCCATTCAGGACTACATAGTGAGACCCTGTCTCAAAGACAACATAAAACCATAAACTCATTTCAGAACTGCAGAAGCAGCTGCTTACAGTACTGGCTGCCACTCATTTTTCAGTAAGTTCTGCATCCCAAGCAGTCCACATCTGCTGAAGAGTGAGGAGCTGGAAGTGGCACTGTGTGAAGATTTCCAAGGAAATGCTTTCTAGAACAGGCACAGAGCAGAGAGCTCAGTGAAAAGATGTTCCCAGGTGAGAGCAATCAAACAGCCTCACCGCTCTGCAACACATGCACTCATCTCCTGTCCTAGCATGTACACTGGCTTCTCCATCCTGGCCCTGGGCCTGTCCATCACCAGTATGCCTGTCTGTTCCCCACCTACATCTGTCTATCACCAGTATGCTTGTCTGTGCTCCACCTGGGGACAGTGGAGAGCATCAGGATCTAATAGAGGTGCTCAAGAAGACTGTGAGGACTGGACTGGGCTAGTCCTGGCATGTATTTCTCAGAACACTGAATTTGATGCACATCGGGTCTTGACTGATTTTGAACCAGTCACATACCAACAGCACCTGGATGCCTTGAGCTGCAGAGCGTGTGCACAAAGAACTGTCCTGGTGTGAATGCATCTGATGAACGTGTTTGTTACCTGTTTTCAGTGCTTCTTCTAAGAATGCTGTCCAGTGAAAAGAGAATGCGTACTATCTCCAATCTTTTAGGGGAAATAGGTCCTGGGAACCTTTCTTTAATGCAGTGAGGTTGAGGGATAAAGTACAAGACAAGCAGCTTTGAGTTGAGGATGTGACTCAGTGATGAGAGTGTCTATCCAGGATGTCTGAAGTCCTGGGTTCAAATCCTGGAGTTAGGAATAGGAGTGGAAAGAGTTACAGGTAGAAAGAAAAAGTAGCCAACCTCAACAATTGAAGTTGACCTTTATTAGTCAATGAGGGAGTGGCTGCTGACCACCCTGAGTTTGCAGTAGCCAAAGCAAAACAGCAGGGGAGTTTAATATGCTTGTGAATGTAACTAGTTTGGTTAGGAACTTTTGCTCAAGTCCTAGGGCCTGCATTTTTTGATCAGGGTCTCAGAGGGGCTTGTTTTTAGAGCAGGGCCTGTGGATTTATGGTTGGGATTTATGGGGGTCCTGGATGGACTTGTTTGCAGATGAAGAATTACTTTATGGTTTGGGGTTATGCGGGTCCTCCTTTACCCGGTAGTGCCTAAATGAATATATTTTAAGATCAATCAATATGGCTCAATAGAAAAAAAAGAGATAGGTATAGAGCTCTTAAACACAAGTGGCCTTTTACATCTCCTTTGTCTTTTATTATTAGATCATAAAAGTTTTGGAAGGAAGCCCAAGCTCTCTTTTTTTAAAGCAAAAATATTGAGTATAAACTGGGTGTGGTGGTGTACACCCATAATACCAGGACTCAAAAGGCTGAGGTAGAAAGATTGCCAAGAGCCTGAGGCCAGCTTGGGTTGCATAGGGAGTACCAAGTCATCAGGGCTGCATAGCAACACACTGTCTTAAAAATACAAGGGCTGGGGAGATGGCTTAGTCCGAAAGAGCTTGTCACATGAGCATAGACCTGAGTTCAATTCCTGGCCCGGGGGGGGGGGGGACAGAGACAGACATAGAGAGACAGAGAGAGACAGAGAGACAGAGAGAGGAAAAAGAAGAAGGAGGAGGAGGGGAAAGGAAAGGAAGAAGAGGAGGAAGGGAGGGAGGGGGTGGAAGGAAAGAAGGGAGGGAGGGAGGGAAAAAGAAAAGGTGGACATGGTACTGTAAGCTTGTAATCCTAGTGCTAGGGAGGCAGAGACTGGCAAACTGCTGGTCAGCCAGCCTAGTCCAGTTACTGAGTCCAAGGTAAAAGTGAGAGACCCTGCCTCAGGAAATAAGGTAGGGGCTTGAGAGATGGCTTAGTAGTTAAGAGCACCAGCTGCTCTTGCAGAGGACCTGGGTTTGGTTCCCAGCACCTACATGGCAACTAACAACCATCTGTAACTCTAGTTCCAGGGGATCTGACACCCTCTTCTGGCCTCCATAAGCACTGCACGTATGTGGTACATTTACATACATTCAGACAAAACACTCATACACATAAAATAAAAATAAATAAGTAAAAACATCTAAAGCAAAATAAGATGAAGAGTGGCTGAGGATATCTGAGGTTGGTCTCTGATCTCCATTCACACATATGTGCATGTGCACCTCCACACATCTGCACTTACAACCCGTGCACTCATGCACACCAACATGTATACATACACATACATAGAGACGTCCCAAAAATTAAGTACAACTTAGTACAGCTAAAGACTGCAGTTATGGGACCCAATGCAGGTGTCCTAGTTGTTTTCTATTGCTTTAATAAAAACACTGACCAAAACCAACTTGGAGAGAAAAGGGTTTAATTTATCTTACATCTCCCAGGTCACAGTTCATCACTGAGGGAACTCAGCACAGGAACCTGGATGCAGGAGGTAAAGTACAGACTGTGGAGAAATGCTCCTCTGGCCTGTGGGAGCCTGCTTTCCTATACAACCCAGGACCACCTGCGTCGGGGTGGCACCACTCACAGAGGGTGTGAGCCCTTCCACATCTCCCAACAAACAAACAAACAAAAAATGCCCCACAGACATGGCCACAGACCAGTCCAATGGAGGAAATTCCTCAGTTGAAGTTTTCTCTACTCAGGTGTGTGAAGCTGACCATTGAAGCTTTCCAGCACAGCAGGGGAGAGTGGAGGAAAGGGGGTCTTTTAGAAGGAAAGACAGAGAAAAGAAAGATATAGAGGGATGGGGTGCAAGCTCAGTCGTGGCCTCTGGTTCTCTGGCAGGGAGGCTGTGAGCTTTGGTATAAACACAGTGTGCTGACTCAGCCCTACACTGTTCTCCCCTCTGCCCCTCTGTGTGTGATGCTGGGTGGATTAACTTCTAGTCTCCCTTCCTTTCTGTGAAATGGGGCTTGAAATTTCTGTATGCTGGGTGTGTAGTACACACTCACAACCCCAGCTACTTGGAAGGCTGAGGCAAGAGGAACAGAGGGCTAGGTTCAGGGACAGTAAAATATACACAGCTCTGAGATGATGATTGAGTGTGAATGTCTGAAAAATACTAAGTGTGAGCATCAGTGGTATTGGACAGCAGGAGTCTCTTTCTCCACCCCCTCCCCCATCTACCTCTGTAAATGTGATTAGAGTGTCTGGGTGGCATGAGTCTGAGAGTATGCTGGAGGGGCAGGGTGTCCGCAGGAGGGCACATATGTTGGAACATGAGAGGATAGCTGGGACAATATCAGTGTGGTGTGGGGGATAGGTGTGGCTTTATAGTGTGTGCACACAAGCTGGTAGATGTATATGTGGTGTGTGTAATGTGGAGTGGAACCCAGTTGAGAGTTACCTGAGGGCACTCACTCACATGTGAGACATGGAGACAAGTCAAAAGACATTTCCTGGCTGGGCGTGGTAGCCCACGCCTTTAATCCCAGCACTAGGGAGGCAGAGGCAGGTGGATCTTTGTGAGTCTGAAGCCAACCTGTCTACATAATGAGTTCCAAGCCAGCTAGGGCTACAGGGAAACCCTGTCTTAAAAGATATGTCCTGTTGGGTGTGATGGCACATACCTTTTATCCTAGCACTTGGGAGGCAAAGGCAAGAAGATCTCTGTGAGTTTGAGGCCAGGGCTACATTGCCTCAAAAGCAAAACAAAACAAAACAAAGAGAGAAGAATGTGGCAGTACCCATGTTTCTTCCTCTCCTCAGCAGGAGGACAGACACCCTGAGATGGATCTGTCTAGTGAGTGTAGCCTACAGGACTAAGAACCTGTTACTTAACCAGGATCCTGGACACTGAGCACTTTTTTTACTTTACTATGATGGACCCAAGTCCCCCCAAATGATGGACCCAAGTCCCTCCAAAATGATGGATTTAAACTAAAATCCCCCAGGCCTGAGAAAAACTGTACAAGGAAGTAAAAATGAAAAATAATTCTAAAGAACAAGCTGAGCTGACCTTTTTCATGCTCCTTGCCCAAGCTGGAAATCATCCCAGAAATTCCCCCTACCTCTGCTTGGCACATAGCCGCCACTTGTCTTTAAAAGAAATCTGTGAACTGGGCTCTGGACTTCTGTCCTCCGAGTGAGGTGGGAGTCCGTTTTGCAAAACGCCAATAAATCCTCATGCTTGTTGCATCTCCTGATTTGAGGACTGAGTTATTGGGGTGTGACCTCCCGTGAACGTTGGGTACCCCAGTCTGGGGGTCCAACAACTAAGCAAGACCGTGTTCTGTTTTTGTTTCATTCATGTTCATTTTTCAATTAATAGCCTGTGAGGCTAGAAGTCAGACATCAAGTAAGGTCAAGTATTTTTTAAGATTTATTTTATTTTTGATTATGTGTATGTGTCTGTGTGTGAATTTGTGCACCCGAGTACAGTTGCCCAAGGAGGCCAGAAGAGGTCATTGGATCCCCGGGAGCTGGAGTTATAAGCAGTTGGTAGCTGCCATATGAGTGCTGGGACTCAAACTTGGGTCCTCTGCAAGAGGGACCTCCTGGGACTCTTAGCTGTTGAGTCATCTCTCTAGCCCCTCTTTGACATTCTTTTCAAAATATATTTATTATTTTTATTTTATATGTATGAATGTATTGCCTGCATGTATGTAAGTGTACTTGTGTCATACAATGCCTGCAGAGGTCAGAAGAGGGTGTGGAATCCCCTAGAACTGGAGTTACAGATGGTTGTTAGCTACCATGTAGGTACAGAGAACCAAACCCAGGTCTTCTGCAAGAGCAGCCAGTACTCTTAACTGCTAAGCCATATCTTCAGCCCCTGACATTCTTTATAACATCAACAATAGGTTGGATAATTTATGCCAGAACTAGAAGGCCAGGAAAGGGGGAGGGGGTCACCGGTATATGTCAAGCACATAAAATGGTGCCTATGGAAGAGGCCCTCAGCAAATACTTTCTGAGGGGATGGACAAATGGCCAAAGCCCTAGAAGATACTAACTGCCCATCAGAAGTCTGCTTAAATACAATAGCTGCGTCAGGTGTGGTGGCATATGCCTTTAACCTCAGTACTCCTCAGGCAGAGGCAAGAAGATTTCTTTGAGTTGGAGGTCAGCCTGGTCTAAAGAGCAAGTTCTAGGTCAGCCAGGGCTACCTGGTGGAGATTACTTTCTACCTAGTGAGACCTGTCTCAGAAACATACAACAACAAAAACAAAAACACAATAGCTGGAAAAGTTGCTGCAAAGTGACAGATCACTCAGCTAGCTCCCCAGCCTCCTAGAAAGTAATGGAAAGTTCTAGTTCTGTGCACATTGAAGTCTTAACAGCACTAGAAACAAAACCTTGCTGCTCTTTCTGAGAGCCCTCAGTTGGCTAAGAGGCAAGAGCATCTTCATATCCATGGAAACACTTCCCCCAGAGGAAGAATCCAAGGAGAAATCCCCAGGAGGCCGAAGCAGAAGGATTGCCAAGAGTTTGAGGCCAGCCTGGGCTACATATCAGAACTAGGTCAGCAGGATTGCCTAGCAAGACACTGTCTCAAAATGAAAACAAGGGCTAGGGAGATGGCTCAGTCCCTCAGTCAGTAAAAGATATACAAACATGGAGACCTGAATTCCAACCCCAGAATCGATTTAAAAAAAAAAAAATAATCCAGGAGCTGTAATCCCAGCACTGGGGAGGCGGAGACAGGCAGGTCTCAGGCTCACTGGCCAGTGAGATTAGCCCAGTCAGCTAGTCTTGTGAGAGACCCTGTCTCAAAAGGTAAGGTGGAGAGTGACTGAAGTGACGTCTGACCACACACAGTATGGTGTGCGTGGTGGTAAGCAAGGAGGCAGAATGGGTGACAGGCATCGTGTGAGACAGGCATTGAGAGAGTGTGTGTGTGTGTGTGTGTGTGTGTGTGTGTGTGTGTGTGTAGGGGTGCCTGTGTGGTTGCATCTGGGAAGAATTCATAGTTGTAATAGTTGGGTCTTAATTAATTTTGGGTCTTAATTCACTCAGTGACTACTAGGAATCTGTGTGTGCCAGTAAGTAATCAAGGCACTTAGGACAGAAAACAGGCAAGAATGAGTTCTAGGTAACACAGGTCAACAAATACATTGCTGGGAAAAGTAGAGTGGGCAGGAGATGCTCAATGCTAGAAGGGAACTTTGGAGGGAGGGGTGCGCTGTTTTTATTTGTGTTTTGTGTATGCCTATGTATGCACCTGTGTGTGTGGGTGCATGTGGTAGCAGAGGGTGTGTGGGCACATGTGGTGGCCAGAGGGCTATGTAGCAAGATTTGTCAAGAAGAAGGAAGAAAGGAATGGGGGTGGTGGGGTCGGGGGAGAGGGAAAGGACTGGAGAGGGAGAGAAGAGAGGGCCTGGAGCCATGGCTCTGGCAGTTAAGAGCAGTTGCTACTTGTGCTAAATAGTTTCAGTTGTCAACCTGACCCACTTGGGAAGAGGGAACTTCAATTCAGGGATTTTCTCCTTTAGCCCGTGGTCATGTCTGTGGGGCATTTTCTTGGTTGAGTGATGTGGGAGGGCCCAGCTCACTGTGGGTGGTGCCTCCCCAGTAGGTGGTCCTGGGTTGTATATAAAAGCAGACTGAGCACAGGCCAGGGGAGCAAGCCAGTAAGCAGTGCTCCTCCTTGATCTGTGCTTCAGTTCCTGCCTCCAGGTTCCTGCCCTGCTTGAGTTCCTGCCTTGGCTCCTGTCCATGACAAACTGTGATGGAATGTGTAAGCCAAATAAACCCTTTCCTTTCCAAGCTGTTTTTGGTCAAAGATTTATCACAGCAATAGAAAGCAAGCTAGGACAGAAGACCCAGCACCCACATGCTGTCTATAAACTCCAGTTCAAAAGTTATAGACCCAACGACACCCTCTGGCCTCTGAGGATATTGCATGTGCATGTTACACATTCCATTATGTACAGATAAAATACTCATACACATAAAATAAAAAATAGATAAGAAAATAATTTAAAAAGAAAAAGGGTGAAGAAGAAGAGACAGAAAAAATAAAAAAGTGAAAAAAGAAAAACAGACAGACAGGGAAAACTCCTGAGCTTAGATCGCAAAAGACAGACTCGGCCAGAAACGGTGGTGCAGACCTGTGAATCCCATTTACTTAAGAGGCCGAGGCAGGAAAATTGTCACAATTTTGAAGCCAGCCTGTGCTATATAACAAGACTCTGTCTTAAAAACAAAAGGAAAGCAAAGGACAGATACTCTCTGCCTGTGTGGTCTCTCTCTCTCCTTCTTCCTCCTTCCCTCCTCTCTTTCCTTCTCTCTCTCTCCTCTCCTTCCCTCCTTCCCTTCCTCTGTCCCTCCCTCCCCTTTTCCACAAGCTTGCAGTGATAGCTCCTATAGAGGTTCCCACAGGCTCAGGAAATGGGGCTAGACGGCCAGATGAGAACTGGGACCATGATACAGTGACCAGACAGAAACTGGGTCTTGTAGACAACTGCTGTTCCCCAGCTGAGCCTTGAGATGATGGTGTTCTTGGTTGACACACTCAGAGGGCAGAGGACTCAGCTGTTTCTGTATTCTGACTCATAGACACAGAGAGGCCATAAATGCTGCCGCCCGAAGCCTTTACATTTGGGAGTATTTGTTACTGAGGCAACACTTAACCAATATAGCTTTCTAAATTCTCTGCCCTTCTCTTCACGGCAGCCTTTGGTCCACACAGCAGCTAGAGAGTTCTTCATTTATGACAGGTAATCATGCTGCACCCCAGGCTGACTTTGATCTCTCCATCCAGCAAGCTGCTTTAGCTTCCCAGCTGCACCTCGAGAGTGCTGGGGTGACAGGCGTGTCCCACCTCACCCAGCTTCCAAAACCCTTTCTTTCTTTTCTACATTCTCTGGCTTTAAATTTATTGTTCTTAAGTTAGCATACAAAATAATGGGTTCCATTATGGCATTTCCTGGCATACACGTCATTATAGTTGGTTCTTTTCATAGTCTTCCATCACCCTCCCCATTCCTTTTTTCCTTCCTCCCTCCTCTCTTCCCTCTCACTCTTTTCCTTCCTTCCCTCCTTCCTTCCCTCCTTCCTTCCCTCCCTTCATCTCCTTCCCTCCTCTTTTTTTTCTTTCTCTTTCCCTCTCTCTTTCTTTCTTCTTTTTTTTCTTTCACCTGTGTCTTTCTATATAGCCCAAGCTGGCCTTGAACTCATGGCAATCCTCCTGCCTCAGCCTCCTAAGCACTGAGATAACGTGCATGAACCACCAAGCCTGGCTTCCAAAAGGTTTTAAAGTCATGCTTCGGATCACAATACCTACCAGCCCAGAAGCCTTTGTAGGCCTTTTAGAATCCAGCCCCATCATCTCCTTGCTTATCTTCTTGTATCTCCTCTCACCTATCCTCTTGCTGACACTGGCCTCCTCAGGATTCTTCAGGCATGGTAATCAAGTCCATGCCAGCTAGGTTCTTCCTCGCCTGACTGGCCCGCTCATCAAATGTCAACTTTGCAATTGGGCCTATTCTAGCTGTCCTATTTAAGATCCAGTGCAAAATAATTTGTCTATATTACATTATTATTTTATTGTTTAATCCCTGTGAACATTCAATCTCTGGGAAAGCAAATAGCTTTTATTTATTTATTTATTATTTATTTATTACTATTTTAAGACAGGAGGTAGCTATGTAACCCTGTTTGGCCTGGAACTCAGTATGTAGACCAGGCTGGCCTTGAACTTGTGGTACTCTGCCTGCTTCTGCCTCCTGGATTCTGGGATCACAGGAACCACCATGTCCAGCCACCACGTTTCCTTTGTTTTTTGATGTAACCCAAGTGTCTCAAACATCACCTCTTTCCATTGTCCCTTCCCGGTAAATATTTGTTAAATAAACAGACACCTAATTTCTTAACAGTGAAACTAAAACCTAACTGACAGGTGTGGAGGACCATGTTGAAACAGCAAACAGAAGCTCCTTTTAAGATGGGATATAATCCCCCCTGATATACTTGGAGCCAGATCCTATCTGGGACTCAACTGTCTGACTGTGGGAAATGAGCTTGCACTTATACACCCTTAACCTCTCCATCCCAGGCATCTGCATCTTGGTTGGGCCCCAGGCTTGGGTGACAACAGCTTCAGTTCCATGATGACAAGCAACCACGATCAGATAAAGCACACTGAGAATGAATGACATGCTGTTAAACTTAGCCAACCTGTATTTATTATTAATCTGCCTCTGTTTTTTTATGTGTATGAGTTTTTTGCCTACAATGATGCAAGTGCACCAGGTATGCACAAACCCACAAAGGCCAGAAGAAAATGTCTGGATACCCTGGAACTGTATTTAAGGATGATTGTTAGCTGCCATATGGGTGCTAGGAACTGAATCTGAATCTGGGTCCTCTGGAAGAGCAGCCAGTGTTCTTAACTGCTGAGTCATCTCTCCAGTCCCATCTGTATGTTTTTATTTTTTCAGATTTGAGGGAGAGAGAGAGAGAGAGAGAGAGAGAGAGAGAGAGAGAGAGAATGCCTGTGAAGGCCAGAAGAAGAGCTGGAGTTATAGGTGATTGTAAGCCTATGAAAAAAATGAAGTATAAAACTGTGCCAGGTGTTGTGACACTTGCCAATGATCCCAGCGCTCAGGAAATGGAGGCAGGGGGATCAGAAGTTCAAGGTCATCCTCAGCTATATAGCAGCTTTGAAGCCAGTCTGGGCTGCATGAGACCCTATCTCATAAAAACAAAATTAAACCAAAGACCACATAAAATTGTAACTGCACCATGACCTTAATTCTATAAAATTATAAAGAAAAGGATAAATAGAGAAGAATATCAAAACAAAAGTAATATTCTGAGCGCTTTTTAAGAAAAAAAAGTTGTTGATTTATTTTAATTTTATGTGTATGAATGTTTTGCCTGCATGTATATAAGTGCATCACATGCATGCAATGCTTGTAGAAGCCAGAAGAGGGTGTCAGACCCCCTGGAACTGGAGTTGCAGATGGTTGTTAGCCACTATGTGGGTGCTGGGAACTAAACCTGGGTCCTCTGCAAGAGCAGCCAGTGCTCTTAACTACTGAGCCATCTCCCCAGCACATCTAAGTGCTTTTAAAAGTATATTTTAAGCTGGGCATGGTGGTGCATGTTTTTAATCCTGGCACTCAGGGGGCAGAAGCAGGTAAATCTCTAGGAATTTAAGGTCAGCCTGGTCTACATAGCAAGATCCAGGTCAGGAAGGGCTACACAGAAAGACCCTGTCTCAAAAAAATTAGTATATGTTAAATCTGTGGGAGGAAATTGTAAGTTCACCCTAGCAGAAAATAATTATAATGATGATAATAATAATAATCATAATAATAGTAATTATAACCCTTCACATACTTATCACCTCAGTCAGCAGAACTGTCAAATCATGGGCCAGTATGTGTGCATGTTTGTGTGTATACAGGTGTATGTGTGTGTAGGTATGCATGCATGTGTATATTATGTGTGAAAGCTGGGGATCAGCCTCAGGTATTGTTGGCCAAGTGCTATCTACCTTGCTTTTATATTTATTATTTATTTACTTATTTGTTTTCTTTTATTTACTTTTTTAATGGGGCTTTTGGCTACTCTAACATTCCCCCCTCTAAAGAGGTAACTCTAAAATCTTTTAAGGATTAGATAAAAGCTCCCAAATATTTTTGACATTTTTGGCCTTTGGAATGGAGTATGTTGCTAAAAGGCCCAAGGACATTGTGAGTTTTAGCCAAGAAACTGGCTACTTTTCTTTGGGGTCTTTTTACCCTAACTGTCTAGCCAATTCCTACCTCCTATTCTTATCACACCATCATCTGAAGAGGTTACCCAAACTGCTGATAGGGAATCAGGACGCAGACTGATTTGGCGTCTTCCATGCTAAACAGGGACGCGGGGTGAGGCAATTGGAGTACCCCTTCAGGGGGTCTATCTAAAAGACTCCCAAACTGCATAACTTTTGTCTCTAAGGGGAGAAGAAAGTCCTTGAATCATGAATGGGAGATGTGAATGAGAAGTAAAGGCAAGAGTCATTAGCATTACAAAGTCTAGACAGGGAACTAGAAAAAAGTCAGAACAGGGCAATTTTCAAATGTTCATGAGAGTCCATTGGAATTTCTTGACCAGGGCTTCCAAAAGCATCCCTCTATTGGGTTGCTCCTCATTTTTCTTTTGACTTCCAAGGCTGGACTCTGGAGTGATAAAGAGGCTGGATACTCAGGTGAGCGTCCAGTGACCCTGCTTGGCACTGTTAATGAATGAGCACAACCATCAACAAGCCCAATTGTGACTATGTTTAACCATCAGGCTCAGCCGAAGTCATGGTGATGGTAGTTATTTCCTGCAGAAGGGACTGCTGTATAGCATCATCTTATTAAAAGGACCTGGAGCTTAAAAGGATTTGGTGCTAGGAGCCACATATGAGGGAGAACATACGTCGTTTGTTTTACTGAGACTGTGTTACTTCACTTAGTATAACGGTTTCTAGATCCAGCAGTTCCATCTATGTGAAGATAAATCAAGGGTGGCTTGGGAGGAGCTCCTGGCTCCTTTCTTTTACCAGTTCCATCAATGTGACGATAAGTCAAACGTCCCACTTGACCATGTCTGGCTTCATTTGGAAGCATGAATGAGATGTTTCCTCTGAGTTGACCTTCCTTTTTATAGACTGGAAACTGGTTCAAGTCCATCTTGTGGGGTCTCCACGGCCTCCCTGAACAGGAAGCCAGGTGACTCACCACAGTTACAGGACGTTTTGAGAGATGTTCCATAGTTCCCTGGAATTTAGTTGACCTTGGAGGGCAAGGGGCAAAAACTGTCCTTTAAGTCCCTCTGACCACTTTACTACATGCATCAAACTATGGCTGTTAAACATCCAAGAAGGTTATTTCCAACAAGTCTGGTACTTTTAATTGTCGTGTTCTATGTAGATAAGGTTTGGGTAAAAAAACCAAATATTCTCAGATAAACCTTGACTAGATATATATTTTTTCCCTAAAGTAGTTGACTAAACTATGACCTTATAAATTTTTTTTTTTTTGGTTTTTTTTTTTTTGTCTCATCCTTTATATACCATAACAAACCTAACAGACCTTCATCACTTGCTTAGGCTTTCTCATTTTTTCTGTCTATTTTGGAAAATATCTGCATTCCCATATCCTTTGAACATCTTTTACATTCTCATTCTCTTTTTTAATAATTATGAGACATAGTAACATTAACAACAAATTTTCCATCTGTTGTGAGAATTATTTTCCTAGGGATAGTAAGCAATGCTTATTCCCTTTGAAGATTCTAATGTCAAACCAATGTTTGATTAAAGTTTTGCTGGGGAACCAATGAATTTATTGAGCTTACT
>NW_008352479.1:949658-1019377 GCF_000622305.1 Nannospalax galili | reverse complement strand
GCATGGGTCAAGCCTTCTCTTCCTAGCCTTCCCCAGATTGTATATTTTAGCCCTCCCCAAATCCAGGAGGCCATGTGTGATTAGGGCCAAATTATATACTGTTGGCTGGGAAGAGTGGCTGGATAATCTGGTGAGGGGCCAATGTGTGTGTGTGTGTGTGTGTGTGTGTGTGTGTGTGTGTAGGTACCCACAGAGACCAAAGGTATTGGATCTCCTGGAGCTGGAATTACAGGCAGTCATAACTCACATTATGCGTATCTCCAGCTGCACTTTGTCTTTTGAGACAGTCTCCAACTGGGACCTGGGGCTGGCAGATTAGGCCAGGCTAGCTGGCCAGTTCGACCCAGGAATCCTCCTGTTTCTGCCTCCCCCAGGGTTGGGATGTGCCACCACACCTGGCTTTTATATGTGGGTTCTGGGTATTGAAGTCATGTCTTCGTGCTTGGAAGGCAAGCACTTTGTTGACTGAACTGTTTTCCCAGCCCCCTCTTCACCATTTGAAATTAGAGAACAGTTACTATTGCCAAACCGAAGAAACACATTCAACCTGGGAAGACCTTTCTCCCCGGCTCCAGCGGAAGGCGTCCTAACTTCATGTGCAGCACAGGGGTGTTTGTCTTTCTTCTGCTGCAACCCGGGACGTTTATCTCAATAATTGGCAAGACAGTTAACTTTCAGTGAACATATAATGAACAAATAAATGAATAAGCAAATGGGTGAGAGAAATACTTCCAAAACATGTATTTATTGGTTACACTCTGTACCAGGCATTGGCCAAACATCATGTTTTCTCTTTTCTGAACTGACCTATGCAGGAAGTCTTGTCCCCTTTTCATATCTGAGGACATCTCAAAGAGATCACAAATTAGCAAGGCCAAAAAACCTTGAGTTAACCTAGATCTGTAACTTCATTCATTCATTGGAGCGGAGTCTCACTCTGTCTCAAGCTGGCCTCTAATTTTTTGATCCTCCTGTCTCAGCCTCCTGCCTGCCACCTCACCTGGCTTGCAATTTTATTTTATGGTGTCCAGTGGACCTATAGCAAGCGTATAAATGGGTGAAAAAGGGAAATCTGAAACCATTACCTAGTTATAAAATGTCACCTGAAGTGTCCTGCCATTCTATAACTGTGGCCTCCAAATTCGTATGTTGAAACCCTAACCCCAGGGTTAGGAACCAGGTTCTGCTAACAGCTGAATGGAACAAATTTTCCCCAGAGCTGTCAGACTAGAGTTCAACCCAGGTGATACAGTGATTTCAGCCTTGGACTGTAGTAAATGAGTATTGCCTGAAGTCATGAGTTTGGGGCAAATTGCTATTAGAACACTAATACAGTTAAGAACCCCAAGCCCCAAGACTTCAGCCAGAGCAAGTGCTCATATCTGAAATGTACAGTGAAGATATAGCAAGGCCTCCATCACGAATTGTTTTTGAGCAACTTTATACTGATTCTATAGTGACTGTCTATACAAGTTTACATTCCCATCAGCAACATATAAGAGTCCCTTACAATGCCATGTCAGAAAGGCCTGGACTTAGAGGTGAAATCACATGTCAGTATCAGCCACTAATGTGTGTTTTCAGAGATGGGGACTAAGTTGAGTCACTGGCCTGGACAAGTTCCATCACATGTCCCGTCTCACTGAAAGACACTGATATGTGGCATTAGAAGCTGGGTTCTAGATTTTGTAGGCGAACACCCATTCATGCATGGACATCTGATATACGTCAGAGGTGTGTGAAAATGTGGGAGAATTGGATCTCTTGGGGATGGAGAGACAGCCCCATAGGGGAGAGAGTTTTCTGTTCTTCCAGAGATGGATTCCCAGCCACATCAGGCAGTTCATAACTGCCTGTAACTCCAGATCCAGGGGATCTGACACCCTCTTCTGGCCTCCTCAGGCACCCAAACACATATGGCATACGCACGCAAAGACGTATGCATACATGTGAATGAAAATAAAAATAAATCTTTTTTAAAAAAGAATTGGATCTCTTTTTAATAAAGTCATCACTACATTTATCTCTTTGTGTGTGTATGCATGTGTACCTACCTGCATGGGCAAGTGTGTGCCTTGGCACATGTCAGAGAACAACTTTTAGGAGTCAGTTCTCTTCCTTTCACCATGTGAGACTTAGGGACCAAACTCAGGTTTGTCAGTCTTGGTGACAAGCACCTTTACTTGCTGAGCCATCTCACCAGCCCAGATTTGGGTCTCTTTATGGAGAAAAAAATGAGATGTAATTCCTTCTTGGTGCTGTTTTTAAAATCTCTTTCCAGGTAGGCTAAAGACCTTGTGTGCCCAGGCACGGCAGCACACATCTGTGATTAGCTCCTCGGTGGAGTGTATTTTCTGACTGGCAGATAGCAACTTGTCTTGCTGTATTCTCACACCGTGTTTCCTCTGCTGTCCAGGTTGAGAGGGGGCTCTCTGGCACCTATCATCACAGGATACTAATCCTGTCAGGAGGGCTTCACCTCCATGACTCATCTACCCGAGGTTTTCTCCCCAGAGCTCCAGGTCCCTGGTGGGGTGGAAGTCCCTGAGTTTTGGTTGATGGTCAAGCTTCTTTCGTATGGCCCCTTCAAGCTGACAACAGTATGGGGAATCTTTCTCAGGCTCTGAATCTCTCTGACTGCCTCTTCTAGAAGAAACACCCTGTCTTGAAGGAGCCTGTGTAATAAGATTAGACCTACTTACATAAGTTTTCCATTTTAAGGTCAGCTGCCCATAATTACTTCTGTGAGAGGACAACAAACACCTAGCTAGGATGTAGGGAAGGAGGACCTCTTTAAAAAAGGTCTAATTATGTGTATATGTATCTGTGTGTGGATGTGCCTGTGAGTGCAGGTGCCTGTAGGAGCCAGAGAGATTGGGTTTCTCAGGAGCTGCAGTTCAAGGTGGTTATGAGCTAATTGATGTCACTGAACTCAGGTCCTCTGGAAGAGCAGTACATGCTCTTAATCACTGAGCCATCTCTCTGGCTTGAAAGAGGAACCCTTATATGTTGCTGATGGGAATGTAAACTTGTATAGACAGTCACTATAGAAATCAGTATGAAGTTGCTCAAAAACAAAACAAAACAAAAAACTGAAAATAAAACACCATATGACCCAGCTACACCACTCCTGGGCAGACACCTAAAGGACTCTATATCCTACCGCAGAGACACCTGCACATCTGTGTTTATTGCTGCTCTGTTCGTAATAGCCAGGAAATAGAACTAGCCTAGATGTCCATCAACAGATGAATAGGTAATGACAAAGTGGTACATGCATATAATGGAATTTTATACAGTCATAAAGGAAAATGAAATTGGGGCTGAAAGATGGATCAGCAGTTAAGAGCACTAACCACTCTTGTAGAGGATCTAGGTTCGGTCCCTAGCACCCTCATGGTGGCTAACAACCATCTGTAACTCCAGTTCCAGGGGATGTGACACCCTCTTCTGGCCTCCGTGGGCATTACACAACACAAGTGCATTTGCATGCATACAGGCAAAATATTTATACACATAAAATAAAATAAAAGAAGAAAAAAGAAAAATTACAAATTTTGCAGGAAAATGGATGAATCTGGACATTATTATATTGAAGTAACCCAGACTCGGGAAAATACCACAGGTCTCTTTCCTATGTGGACCCTAGCTTCTAACTTTTATTTATTTATTTTTTATTTTATGTGTTTGCATGTATTGTTTGCATGTAGGTAAGTGCACCCATGTTGTGCAATGCCCGAAGAGGTCAGAAGAGGCTGTTGGATCCTTTGGAACAGGAGTTACGGACAGTTGTTAGCTGTCATGTGGGTGCTGGGATTCGAACCCAGGTCTTCTGCAAGAACAGTCACTGTTCTTAACCACTGAGCCATCTCTCCATCCGCTAGCTTCTAACTTAGAAAAGATTTTAATTTTATTCTTAATTACATGCATATGCATCTGAGTATAAGTGCAGTGCTTGTGGGGGCCAGAAGAGGGCATCAAATGCCCTGGAGCTGAAATTATAGGTGGTTGTGAACCACTCAGTGTAGGTGCTGGGATTTGAACTCAGGTCCTCTGCAAGAGCAGTATATGCTCTTAACTGCTGAGCCATCTCTCCAGTCCCCTAGCTTCTAATATATGTGTGTGGGGGAGGGGGAGTTTGCTGGATATAGGCCATAAAACTAGAAAGAAGGCCAGGAGATGCTCTGGAAAAAACCAGTCTCTTGACAGGGAAAGAGAGGGAGAGAAAGATATGAAGGTGGAAAGGGGCACACTGGGGCGGAAGGGTACTAGCAGGGGGTCGCCAGGAAGATGAGGGTGAAAAGCAGGAAAGGAGGCTTAATCAAAACAAGATACGTATGAAAAAGTCATAATGACTGCAGCAAGGTGGCTCAGTGGCTAAAGGTGCTTGTTGCCAAACCAACCAACCTGAGCTGGATTCCTGGGATCCACACAGTGGGAGGAGAGAACTGACTCCAGTAAATTGTTCTCTGATTTCCACATGTAGGCCTGTGTGTACATACACCACCACTACAACCACCTTGCATCCTTAAAAGAAAGATCATCATACTTCAGTTAATAAACACACATGTTGCAAAATAAAAAGTTTATTCCAAACTGAGCCAACAAATAACAATCTGAAATGGTGACTTGTCATTTGTAGCTGCTGGACTTGCTGAAATTCTTTCTGATCCCACTTTGGAGGCAAATATTCCCACATTTGCCTTTTCTTTCTCCCAAGTCAAGACCTGTAGTGGTCATGCAGAGACCTATGAGCTAGGATCTGATTGGTCAGCAAATCATAGACTGGGATGTCTTAGGATGGTCTTACTGGTGGGAGAGGTGGCCAGGCATAATGATAATGGAAAGGGAGCCTTGAGCAAGAGCCTCAGGGTAAGAGGATCCACAATGCAGTCGCCTCTTGGGACTGTGTGTGATTTAGAAGAGGGCACATTGGTGAGATGGTGGGTGACATGAGGATGATGGTATTCACTTGGTGACAATCAGATGACCAGAGCCCATGGGGAGTGGGGGTAGGGGGCTTCCATTCTGTGAAATCTGAGAATGGCTACAGTGTTTTGGGATGTCTATGTGCCTTTGTGCTTTAGGCTCTGCCTATGTGACAGAGGCTGACTGTCCTTGGGGTCAAGGAGTCTTCTTCTTGGGCTGGGATTGTGACTCAGTTGGTAGAGCACTTGCCTGGCATGCAGGAAGCTGTGAGTTCCATTCCGCAGCACTACATAAACCAGAGTAGTAGTGGACACCTGTAATCCCTGAACTCAGGAGTAGAGGCGGGGATGGGGTGGGGGTGGGGGGTGCTCAGAAGTTCAAGGTCATCCTTGGCTACATAGTGAGTTGGAGGCTAACATGGGCTACATGAGACTCCGGCTCCCCCCCCCAAAAAAGTCTCCTCCCCTAGATATACTATACCCTACCAGTCTTCAGAGGTTCAGTGCCTATGGGTCTTAGAAGGACCAACAGGAAAAAGCCATAAAATGAGCTGAATCAAAGTCTTCATGTATGTCTTGCTAGGAGGAATTCCAAGAGAGAAGAAATGGAAACTGAGACCTGAGGCTAATGCTCCACATCAAATCATTATATTCTCAGCTTCATCTAGAGGACTTGGAGTGAAGACTTTGACCTTGACTGTTTGGCTCTCCTTGGTCCCCACTGTAGACTGGCAAGTGGATGGGGAGGTGTCTGTAGTGAACTTGAACAGGGTAGTTGAGGGACTCCAAGGGGTGCTCTGTCAGGAACCAGTATCCGAGCACAGGAGCTAGGCATTTAACCATAGAGCATTTCCGAAAGGTGGACACTTTGCCTGCACTGCCTGGATCATCCAGGTGGAATGTAGGCAGCCACCGCTCCAGGAGCTGCTTGGAAGGTTCATTCAGAATCCACGGCTTGGTCGAAGGCATTCTCAGAGCGCTGTTTTGTCCTGGATGCTGAACACAGGTACAAAAGAAATGCTAGGCACAGCAAGGCAATGGCAGTGAAGAAGGCCAGGATGCCCACAAACACGGGAGGCTGTATGGGCAGGCGGATCAGGGGACTTCCAGCTGGGATCTGGTTGGTCAGGGTGAGCATGTAGCCAAGGGACCAGGCTATGCTGCTGTTCCCCACCTGTGGAAGGGAGCAGATAGCTCAGTGCTCAGGCAGAACTCCAGGTTGACATTACATTCCAGCACAAAGCACTGCAGACCAACCCCTCAAGGGAACCCCACAGGGAACTATGGTCTAAAGAGGTAAAAGGATCTGCCACATTCCTACAGCAGGTCACAGTTACAAAGAATTAGGGTCCCACCTTTGGTACTGCAGAGAATTATAAAAATGAGTCCCCCACAAGCTGATCTCAGCAAAGTGTGAAAACAGCTATTGGAACAGTAAAAGTACCCCTACTGTCCAGGTGAACAGACCTGGTTGTGGTTCATGAAAGAGGATCTAAAGGGGTTTGCCCAACCGTGGATTGGTTCTGAGGAACAGGGATCAGCCCAAACGGGAAGCTCACTGTGTGCATTTCTTCTGTTGGGCCATCTGCTTTGGACTAACATGTCTTGAAGTTGTTTGCTTAGGCCTATCAGGGTTTGAATTTGTAATCCCTATAATAAACTGAACTTATCATGTAATTCTCTTCATTGAAAATGCTGCTCATCTTAAAACCTATTTGGCTAGATATTAAACAGCAGCACCAACTTTCTTCCTTGGGTACTATTTATTTGATATTTGTTTTTTACACTTTTATTAATTGTAGTGTGTGTTTGTGTGTTTGTGTGTGTGTGTGTGTCTGTGTGTGTGTGTCTGTGAATGCCACAGCATTTATGCAGTGAAAAGCTAGCTTTCAGAAGTTCATTCTCTCCTTCCATCATGTGAGTTCTCGGGATAGAAAGAAAATCAGGCTCGGCAGCAGGCCCTTTACCCACTAAGCCGCCTTATTGGTTCTTTGCTTGCTTCATTAAAAGACCCAATGTTTTAAAACTTTCAATCCTTCCATATCCTTATGCTTAAAATATAAACATTTCTCTTATATATGGCATCTGTTGGTTATTTATTTAATTTTGTTTTGGAGACAGGATCTCATATATTCCAGACTGGTCTTGAACTCAGTATGTAGCAGATGATGGTATTCTCAATCCTCCTGCATCTGCCTCTTAAGTGCTGGGATTACAGGTACGCACCACCATGCCTGGTTAGCACAGGATGTACTTTGTTTTTGTTTTTTTCATCACAGGATGTAATAGAGAGACACTCATATATATATATATATATTATCTCTTCCAACATTCTTTTGTTTGTTTCTCTGTGTGTGTGTGTGTGTGTGAGTGTGCACACATGTGTGTATTTATGCACATGTAAGTGTGTGTACCCATCCTGCATGTGCCTGTGGAGACCAGAAATCAACCTTACCCTGGATGTTGTCTATCTAGTTTTTTGAGACAGGCTATCTCACTGAGTTGGGGCTGGCTGATTAGATTAGGCTGGCTGGTGAGCAATCCCTAGGATTCACCTGGCTCCACCTGCCCAGAGCTAGGATTACAAACATGTGCCACCATGCCCAACTTTTTTATGTGTGCTGCAATTAAACTTGGGTCCTCATGTTTGTGTGGCAAGATCTGAGCCATCTCCTCAGCCTACCCATGTTTTTTCTTAAGGATAATGCATATATACATTTGAAATCTCCCACAAATATACTTCTTTTATGATCATTGGTTATGTGTCAATTAGGATTTGGTTCCATAGCGTGAAACAGTAACCCAAGTCACAGTGACTTAAACCTGATAGGGGTTTACTATTGTTATTGTTGCTGTTATGACAGTTTCTAGCTGTGTAGCCCAGGCTGGCTCTGAACTCACCACCCTGCCACCTTAGCCTCCTGAGTGCTGGGATTCTAAACATGTGCCACCATGGCCACCTAAGCAATAGTTATTTGTAAACTTTCTGTACTAAAAGATGCTCTGGGCTCATTTTGTATATCCTTTGTCCTAGAATCAGAATATGCCTCTAGAATTCAGGGAGCTTGGGTTCTTTTTTTCCCCCTCGAAACAAAGATCTAGACCCAAGTATGCTTATAGCTACTGACTTATCATTACTTCTCAGCACTCTTAAGTGACAGAACAAGGAAATGAATGTGTGTGTATCAGCCTGTGTGTATATAGCATCTGCAAATAGTTCTGTATGTAGCTGTCTGTATTACTGTTGAGCTAACCATGCAAGTGGCCCACCAATGTCTCAGCCTTCTTGCGCTGCTTAGCTGTAATACAGACTCCAACATAGAGAAGTCTGGTTTCCATAATCCACCATTCATTTGCCTAATTGTTGACTTCCAGTATATATATCACAGGATTAGTTGTTTCTGTGAGCTCATGGGAAACACCTTAAACAACTAGAGTTTATAATCTAGCTCTTCTGCCTTTAGTTTTACACTCATTTTCAAAGTTACTTGGGTCAACACCTTTCCTTTCGACCCCCTTCAGTGCAATTATTTTGCACATCCGCAATGCAGCTAGATTCTTTGATCATCATCTACAATCCATCTTTGGATCCCCTGACCTCTTGAATGAATTTTTTAAAAACTGCATACTGTAAGATGTATTCCATGGGTTTTGAAAAAAATACGTGATGTCCTATAGCCACCATTATAATGCCATCCAGCAGACTTTCACCGCCCTAAAACAACAACAACAACAACAACAACAACAACAGCAGCAACAGCAACAACAAATCCTAGCAACCATTGATCTCCTTGTTAGCTCTAGTTTTATCATTTATAAAATTCCATAGAAAGTGTACTTGTAGTTATGTAGCCTTTCCAGACTGGCTTCTTTTACTTACTTAGCAATAGGCATTTTAAGAGTCATCTTTTCCTTTGTCCTGTGCTAGGGACAGATTTCAGGGCAACTGCTTTACTATCAAATTACATCCCTGGCCCTTTTTAATTTTTATTCTCAAAAAGAGTCCTTCTAAGCTGCTAGGTTGTCCTCAAACTTAAAATTCTTCTACCTCAGTCTCCTGAGGTGCTGAAACTATAGGCATGTGCCACCACTCCTGATCCTCATCCATATTCTTTTTTTTTATTTTTTCCTTTTTCTTTTTGAGGCAGGGTCTCCCTGTGGCTCCCACTGGCCTACAACTCACTATATGGACCAGGCTGGCCTTGATGTCATAGAAATCTGCCTGTCTCTGCCTCCCAAGTGCTGGCATTACAGAGGTGAACCACCACACCCAGTTTATGCAGTGACAGAGATTGAAGTCAAGGCCTCCTGTTTGCTAGGCACTCTACCAACTGAGCTACACTCTCAGCCCATTACAGCCCCTTTATTCCTGAATAGTATTCCATTGTACAGCCCATACCACAGTTTCAATATCTATATATTGAAAGAACTTCTGGTTGCTTCCAGCTTAGGCTAATTATGAGTAAATCTGCCTTGAACATTTATGTGTAGGATTATTTATTTATTTATTTATTTATTTTGGTGTGGACAAAACTCAACAAGAGCTGGCTAAATACCTAGGAGTGCAATTGTTCAGTTGTATGGTAAGACTGTGTTTATCTTTATGAGAATCTTCCAGTCTTCCAGAATAGCTGTGCCATGTTAACACTCTACACCAGCAATAAATGAACTGCTGTTGCTTCACATCTTTCCTGGAAGATAGTGTCAGAGCTCCCAGAGCCAGAGTCACATGCAGGTTGTGAGCTGCCCAGTGTGGGCGCTGGGAACTGAACTCTGGTCTGCTGGAAGAGCAGCAAGTGCTCTTAATTGCTGAGTCATCCCTCTAACCCCTACTCCATTTTTTTTTTTTTAGTACTGTGATGATTTTGGGGTTTTTTGTTTGTTTGTTTGTTTGTTTTTTTTTTTTTGAGACAGGGTCTCATGTAGCCTAGGCTGGTCTCAAATTTACCATGTAGCTGAGGATGACCTTGATTGACCTAATCCTCCTGCCTCCTGAGTACTGGGATCACTAGTGTACCACCATTTCTGGTTTTATGTGGTGATGGGAAACCCTAGGGAAAACCTAGGGTCAAGTGTATGCTAGACAGACACTCTTCCAACTTAGCCACATCTCCAGGCTAAGCATTGTGACTAATGACATTATTAATGTTATTTGGGCTCCTTATATCCTATTTCAATAATTTCCATTAATGTTACTTTCCTATATTATGTTTCCCTTTCATACCGTAAAATCTGTATTATGAGGAACAGCTGACCCTCCTAAAACAAAGACCTCTAGATAGGCTGACTAGATTCACCAGAAGGGCAAGTAGTGGGGAATGGCTGGGGGGCCGACAACACAGCAGACAGTAGCAGGGATATCAGAGTATAAGGGCTCTAGTCGGGGGAGGGAGGCTATGGGAGGGTGCCATCTGGGAAGTGGGTATATAAATAAATAAAAAAGAAAAAAAAATAATTCTTCAAAGCATAAAAATTTGCTCCTTAATAACTAGTAGATGTGAAAAACATTACCATTGAAATCTACCTGATGACTTTATATCCATGCTCAGATGCCAAGGAGCTCAGAAAGTAACCGAGTGTGACTAGTAATAATCAGATATATAGAGATTAGAAACACATGTGAATTGTAGTGTCAATTGTATTAAAATGAATTTTTCTGTATGAAACTGTATTTTAATAATTAAATGGAGATCTTTTTTAAAGTTTAAAACTTCATTTAATTTTATATCTTATGGGGGTTATTCGGAGTACAATATTGTATAACTGTTATCAATTCAACTGTAAACCTAAAAATTTACAGCCAATTTTGAAAGAGATGCATCTTAGCTCTGGAAATTGTTATTGAATATGTCAATTCTGTTGTAATGAAATGCTTCTAATTATATGGTTATTAAATAAATAATTTAAAAAATAATAATATCTGTATTTGTCATTTGACAAGATGAGACTCTTAAGCTGGACCATGTCACTGTATCCTACCAGCCACACTGAACACTTATTGGGTTGAATGTTTGCTATCCTTTGGCTATATAAATGGATATTCCTCTTTTATTTTTATCAATCAGTTTATGTATTTATAAGGGTGTATACACACCTGCTTGTGTGTATGTAATCACATACATCAGAGATCAGTGGTCAACCTCGGATGTTGTACCTCAGGAAGTGCTTACCTTAATTTGAGATAGGGTTTCTTGGGACCTAAGGCTCATCAATTTGGCTCAACTGGCAGGTCAGTGAGCTGCAGGGATCCTCCTCTCTCTGCCCCTCCAGAGTTAAGATTATGAGCACATACCACCATGCCTAGTTTATTTTTTTGTACAGGTTCTGGGGCTCAAACTTAAATCCTCATGCTTGTGTGGCAAACACTGTACACCCCAAGCCATCTCCTAAGCTCCCTATTTTATTTATTTATTTTAAATTATTTGTTTATTTTGATCTGGGCATGGTGGCACACACCTTTAATCCCAGTACTTGGAAGGCAGAGGCAGGCAGATCTCTGTGTGTTCAAGACCAGCCTGGTCTACATCGTGAGTTCCAGGCCAGCTGGGGCTACAGGGAGACCCTGTCTCAAAAAGCACCCCCCCAATTATGTATTTATTTTATGTGTATGAGTGCTTTGCCTGCATATATGTAAGTGCACCCATGTCATGCAATGCCCATGAAGGCCAGAAGAGGGCATTAAATGGCCTGGAACTGGAGTTATGGCCAGTTGTTAGCCAGCATATGTGTGCTGGGAACTGAACCTGGGTCCTCTGCAAGAGCAGCCAGTGCTCTTAAGTGCTGAGCCATCTCTCCAGACCCCCTATTTTATTTTTTGAGGCAGGGTCCATGTACTTCAGGCTGGCCTTGAACTTGCCATGTAGCTGAGGATGGCCTAGAATTCTAGGTCATCCTGCTTCTGCTATGTGAGTGCTGTGATCACACGCATGTGCCTCTGTACCTGGCTCTTGACTTTTTCTTTAGTGCTAGTGTTCTATATAAAAATAATTAATTTGGGGGGACTGGAGAGATGACTTATCAATTAGTAGCACTTGCTGTTCTTCTAGCAGGCAAGGGCTTGCCTCTTAGCATCCAATGGTGGCTCACAATGACATGCATACATGTGCTGCATATATATACACTCAGGCATATATATAAAATAAGTACATTTTTTAAAAATTAAAAATAAATGATTAATATTTGTTGTTTATTTAAGCCAGGGTCTCACCATGTAGCCCTGGCTGGCCTGGAACTCTCTACGTAGACCAGGCTTGCCTTAAACTCAGAGATGTGCCTGCTTCTGCCTCCCAAGTGCTGGGATTAATGGCATGCACCACCACACCTAGCCAAAATATTCATTTTTACTTTCTATAGTTTTGTAGTATCTCCTGAGTTTATTTCTTTTCCTCCTTGACTACTGTCTTTAAAAATATATTCCTGTCAGGCCGGGCGTGGTGGCACACACCTGTAGTCCCAGCACTTTGAAGCCAGAGGCAGGTGGATCTCTGCGAGTTCAAGACCAGCCTGATCTACATAGTGAGTTCCAGGACAGCTGGGGCTACAGGGAGACCCTGTCTCAAAAAGACAAAAAAAATTATATATATACATATATATATATGTCTCCATGTCTATGTAGCAAGGTTCTGGTCTGTTTATATAGTCTCACAAATACCCACTTGGCTGGGAATAAAATTCTTTATGATTAAAGGAAAGGAAATTAAAAAATTTTTTTGCTTTGATATTTAGTGCACACATGTGTTGTGTGTGTGTGTGCAAGTTGTGTGTGTGTATGTAAGTTGTGTGTGTTTGTATATGTGCCACTATATGTATGTGTGTGTGTAAGTCAGAGGACAACTTGTAGGAGTCAGTTCTCTCTCTTTAAAGTGGGTTCTGGGGAACAAACTTTGGTTATGGGGCTCAGCAGGAAATGCCTTTACCTGAGGAGCCATCTCTCTGATCCTGGAAAGGGAATTTCAACCTAGAATGTCTTCCTAATGCTGGCTGATATTCAGCAGGAAGACATTCTCTGTTTTTACAATGTCTTTGCAGACAATTAGATTTGTTGGAGGCAGAGCTCAGAGCACACATGCCGTGTGTCTGCATCTCCAGACATCTTCATTTTTTGTGGATGACTCAATTTTACTTATTCAAAAATAGACAGCCCAGGCCTAATACAGGATATTGATTGAGTTAATCCAATTTTTCCAAAGCTGGAGTTGAACAGATTGGTTCCAGACATCCTCCAGACTTTTTCTTAACTATCCTGACCAAAAGCATCTGCTCAGAATGGGGAGCACAATACCGGTCAGAGAGTCACCGGGTTGTACCTGCCTGAATCAGGGCCTGGTGATGGCTGTCCTTTCACTCCCTAAACATTCTGGTCACTGGGCAATTACCTATCTATCTATCTATCTATCTATCTATCTATCTATCTATCTATGTATCTATCTATCATCTATCATCTATCTATCCATCTATTATCTACCTGTCTATCCAAATTATCTATCATGTAACTATCTACTCATCTATTATCTATCCATCTGTTGGGTAAATTCATCCTCAGAGGAAAAGAGGGGGTGGGTCCAGAGACCCAGAGAGAACTGGAGCACATTGGGAAAAAAGAGGAGGAGTTAGCACCATTTTGGGGAGCAGGGAACAGGAGGCGAGCGGTGAGCCAGCCTGCTGTGGACCCCGTGGGGTGTCAGGGACCTCGGGAGGACTGGTGGGCCCCACTTGGAGCTCTGCATCGGCCTGTGCCGCTGCGAGATGAGGCAGACCACGGGCGGGCTTCTGAGTGGCTGCGCAGCACACCGGGGGTGGGGGACGGTCTGTTTCTTTGTAAGTCATCCCCTCCCCTCCCAAATGTATCAAAATTCAGATAAAAATGTGTTATGTCTATTTCTCCACGAGACCCTGAGAGAGTGAGGGCGGGTCAGAGAGTGGGAAGGAGAAAATTTAGTGGCACACTATCTACGATCTATTATCTACCTGTCTGTCTATCTATCTATCTATCTATCTATCTATCTATCTATCTTCTATCTATCTACCATCTATCTATCACCTATCATTTATCTATCCATCCATCATTTGTCTATCTAGCATCTATCCATCTATCTCTTATCTATATACTATATCTATTCATTGGTCCATCCATCCATCATCCATCCACCCATTTATTTCTAAACCAAGAAGACCTTTCCCACCCCCAAGTTTTGTCTGTAAACACAATGACTCAGGTTCCTTAAAGAGAAAATTATTTTTTAATGAGAATGTGCTATATGAATGTCTCACACTCTAAAGGCTGTATCTTATTTTGGCATTTGTGTAACAAGGAGACCAGTTGATTATCCTCTTAAAAAGTAAATTACATTTGCAAATTCTTTTCAGGATGGAAAAATCCCAGCTTCTCAATGTATTTAGCTGTAATTTGTTAAACCTTTCCTAAGTACAGGCTATGTTCCAAATCTGAGCTCAATGCTGGTATATGAGCACGCCCAACACTCCCGACTTGAGGACCTCACCATGTACAGACCCTTGGCTTCCAGTCTTTTCTCATCTGCAACAGTCTCCTGAAAGCAACGCCATTAAATTCTCTGTCAACTTTCTTTCCTGGCATGTTCAAGTGTGACTAGCAGGCTTAGATTGTCCTTTAACCTTTGACCTTTCTGCCACTTACATGTGAACACATTTTTCTAAGGAGAGGAAGAGAAAACGAATTGTGCTTGACTTACTTCTTTTTCAAACCGTATTTGAGGCCAAGTGTCCTCTGTGAATTTGTATCCATTTACAAGCAAGTGGTAGATATAGTGGGTTGAGAAGCAGTAGGAGCGGGCATAGACCTCATCAAATTTGGGGAGCAGGGATGGGAGCTGAAAAAGAGATTTCAAACACGTGAGAGGAGGAGGGCGGGTGAATCTCAAGATTCAAATTTCAGATCAACTGAGGTGGCAGCTGCATTTTAAAGCTCATCACTCAGAATTTCAAGATAGAAACGACTAAGAACCCTGTTATATGATAATGAAAGTATCTGCAGAAAGTCACATCATAATAGTCATGAAGCTCGATGGATGTTCCAACCTTTCTTTTTCTTCCTTCCTTCTTTTTGTTTATTACTTTGTTTTGAGACAGGGTCTCCCTGTAGCCCCAGCTGGTCTGGAACTTGCTATGTAGATCAAGCTAGCCCCACAGAGATCTGCCTGCCTCTGCCTCTGGAGTGCTGGGATTAAAGGCATGTGCCACCATGCCCAGCTTCTTTTGTGCTTTTGAGATAGGGTTTCACGTATCTCAGGCTGGCCTTGAACCTCTGATCCTCCTCCCTCCAGCTCTGCAGTGCTGGGGTTGCAGGCCTGCACCACCCTGTCTGGCTCTGCTCTAACACTTCTGCATGCAGCTAGAGCATTAACACACAGCACAGGTGTGAAGCTCAGTCCCCAGCTACACAATTTTAAACATACAGATTAGAGGAGCAGGGGGATAAATTCAGGAGCTACCTACATAGTACACAAAGACATGTACACACATATACCATTCAAACATATGTACACATATATGACACAGTACATACACACACATACGTATACCACTCAAATGCAATACACACAGACACACATATACATCATATACACATATGCCACAGAAACATACAGTACACATAGACACACATATACATATATACAAATGTGCATATACAGTATACACATACATATACATTACACATATATCCACACATAGACATATCCACACGTACATGAAATACACCCTGCCATACTGTAGTACAAATGCTGACCTTTCTTCTCAAACACTGACCTCACTCCAAGTGTATCTGCAGAAGTCCCAGCTGCTGTCATTGAAGGAGGTCAAGGAGAAGCTTCCAGAGAGGTTTAATGCACTGGCTGTATAGTAGAATCCTGCAAAAGCCTGTGAGGGGAGGAAAGAGTGAATTTTCCGATAGTGTATTCTATGGAGCTATCAGGGCAGGGAATAAAAAGCAGCTAACAGGGTGGCAAGAGGAAAATAGAGGTGGGAGATAAATACTCTGGGGGCGGGGTGGCTATGATGACGACAACTCTTAGTGGGTTTTACTCTTACCACAAATGGTCCTTGAACCTTGGGCTGGTAAACACCATCAAATGAACAAGTGTCTTGATCCTGGCAAGCTTTGAAGTCAAACACAGAAGCCACCTTTTCCCTGCACACTTGTGGGTCCCCAGTTCCTATGAATGTGATGATGTCGCTGGCATTGTAAGTCTCTGGCCTTTGCTTCTCCGTGCACAGGCTACCGAACACGTGGCCCAGGGTGAAGGTGGTGCTGTAGCTCCGAGGGTAGCAGGGGTTGCTGATGTTGGTTTCAGAGGGAGAGCTCTGGAGATACCAGAGGGAGGGTTAGGAGGGACAATTTTCTTTCATGTCACTATCCTGCAACCCCAAGAGAAGCTGAGAAATGCCACTGTGTGCAGTGCGTGCTGTTGCCAGCCTGTCCAGCAGGAATTCTAAAACATTCGCCACTCACCACATCCTTTTACCCAATAACTTTCTATGTGACTTGGGTCTATAAGTGTATACAATAAGTAGACAAATCAAATATTTACTAATAATAAAAATCATAAAGAAATTGATTTTAAAGCAATTCTTTGGGTCTGGAGAGATGGTTCAGTCAATAAAGTGCTTGCACTACAAGCATGAAGACCTGAGTTCCATCCCCAGTATGAATGTAAAAGCCTCCGGTGTGCAGTTCACTCTGCAACCCCATCACTGGGCAGTGGAGAGAAGTGGATCTCTGGAGTTCACTGGTCAGTCAGCCTAGCTGAAGCAGTGGGCTCCAAGTTCAGTGAGAGATCCTGCCTCAGAAACAGTGTGGAGTGATAGAAGATACCCACTGTCAACCTCTGGCCTCCACATACATGCACACACATGTGCACATACACACATACATATACCACATGCACACACATAGTAAAAAACTATGCCGGGCATGGTGGCGCATGCCTTTAATCCCAGCCCTCTGGAGGCAGAGGCAGGTGAATCTCTGTGAGTTCAAGGCCAGCCTGGTCTACATAGTGAGCTCCAGGACAGCTGGGGCTACAGGGAGTCCCTGTCTCAAAAAGACCAAAAGAAAAAAAACCCCACACAAACCCCCCAAAACTCCTATTCTTTGGTAGACCTAAAATTTTACCATTTACCAAACACTAAAGCAAATTTGCACACTGCTCTGATGGACCTGCTTGTCTGTCCACCACAACACAATCCAAAAACAGACCAATATGATGATACATGCTGAAGAATGAGGGCAGGAAAATACTCAACATCTTTGCTTTCCACGGTATATTTTTATGTTTCTATAAGAGCAGAAACTTTGTATGTTGTGTAAAATCACTGCCTTTCACAACGTATCATAGTTTTTGAATCCAAGCCAAGGTGTTACGGGAAGCTTTCGTTGGCACTGTCTTATGTGATAGAGTACACAGTGTGTGTGTGTGTGTGTGTGTGCATGTGTGTATGTTCAGAACCAAGGTTGCTGGGCCAGTGAGATGGTTCAGAGCACAGAGCATAAATGTGCATGGTGCCAAGCCTGATAACCTGAGTTTGATCCCCAGAACCCACCTGGTGGAAAGAGAACTGACTCCCAAAAGTTGTCCTCTGACTTCCACATGCATGCCATGCACAACCCCCAATGAATAAATATAATAGTAATTAATAATAATAATAATAATAATAATAATAATAATAATATAAAACCAGGGCTGAGAGATGGCCCAATGGTTAAGTACATGAATTGCTCTTTCTTTTTAAAAATATTTTATTATTTTTATTTTATGTATATGAGTGTATTGCCTGCATGTATGTGAGTGCACCTGTGTCATGCAATGCTGTGGAGGTCAGAAGAGGGCATTGGATTCCCTTGGAACTGGAGCTAATGATGGTTCGTAGCCACCAGGTGGGTGCTGGGAATCAAACCCGGGTCCTCTGAAAGAGCAGTCAGTGTTCTTAACTGCTGAGCCATCTCTCCAGCCCCGTGAATTGCTCTTTCAGAGGACCTGAGTTTGGTTCTCAGCACTCACATTGGGTGGCTCACAACTATCTATAACTCCAGTTACACACACACACACACACACACACACACACACACACACACACACACAGAGGCACAAACACACATAGTTTTAAATTTTTTTCTAATGTTGAAAAAAATCTTTGTGCTCCTTCTATTCGTTGTGTATGTGTGACAGCCTCTTTGTTTAAGCAGCTGTGCAATATCTCACAGTACCAGTAAGCCATAACTTGGTTAAGGACCATAGAGATACTTTTCTATCATTTTGCCATTACAAACAAATAAACCTCTTTGATATATATGAATCATTGATCCATCTGTGATCTATTGATATTAAAAACAAGTAGGTGGGGCTAGAGAGATGGCTCAGTGGTTAAGAGCACTGACTGTTCTTGCAGAGGACCTGGGCTTGGTTCCCAGCACCCACATGGCAGCTAACACCTGTCCATAACTCCAGTTCTAGGGGATCCAATACCCTCTTCTGACCTCTGTGGGCATTGCATGGCTCAGGGGCACTTACACACATGCAGGCAATACAGTCATTGCATAAAATAAAAATAGTAAATAAAAAAATTAAAAATAAGTCGGGATTTACCTAGGGTATAAAATGCTATTTTTATTTTATTTAAAATTTATTGATTGATTGATTGGTCTTTTTGAGACAGGGTCTCCCTGTAGCTCCAGCTAGTCTGGAACGCACTATACAGACCAGGCTGGCCTTGAACTCACAAAGATCTACCTGCCTCTGCCTTCCAAGTGCACCACCACGCCCAGCTAAAATGCTCTTTGTATATTATGCTAAAAGATTTTAATGTATTTGGTTCTATCTTTAGAGTCTCTTTTATAAAGAATTGGATTTGAACTGTATTCTATTTCAAAGCTACAAAATATACTACTTATTGTTTTCTTCATGGTGAATTTTTTCTTAAAAATTTTTTTAGGGGCTGGAGAGATGGCTCAGCAGTTAAGAGCACTGACTGCTCTTACAGAGGACCCGGGTTCGATTCTCAGCACCTACATGGCAGCTAACAACCATCTGTAACTCCAGTTCCGGGGGAATCCAACACCTTTTTCTGACCTCCGTGGGCACTGCATGACATGGTGCACTTACACACATGCAGGCAATACACTCATACACATAAAATAATGAGAAAAATTATTTTTCCTAGCACCCACATGGCAGCTAACAACTGGAGTCTGTAACTCCAGTTCCAGGATATGCAATGCCCTCTTCTGACCTCCACAGGCATTGTATGAATTGGGTGCACTTACATACATGCAGGCAATACTCATACACATAAAATAGAAACATAAACAACTGTGAGTTGGAAGCCAGCCTGTGGCTTCTGGTGGGTCATCCTCACACCTTCCAGTAGGTCAGGGACCCTCTTATCCATCTTAGCAGACCAACAACAGTGGAAGTTAGTGTTCCTAGTGTTCCCTGACACTGGAACTTGGGGCTCCAGGGTCTTATTTATGGAGCTTGTGTGCATGAGCATGTGTGTGCACACATGCACGCATGCACACATGCACACACACACACACACACTGACATTTATTAATGCTGATTTTATGCAAGTGACAGCCTTGTAGCGGGAGCCTACTGCAGCCGTCTGTACCCTAGAATACATGCACTATGGATTGCCAACCAACTTGATGGAATTTGGCTGCACTGAAGCTCTGTCACCTCCAGGACTCCAAGCCAAATATAGACCTTTCTCCAAGGAAGCTGGTCCAGTGCAGACCCTGTCCTGTCCCATGCATTTCTCTTATGATCACTAATATTATTTGTCTATGCCCAGGGGAGTCTCAAAATTCTCAGGCTTATGTACCAACTGAGTTAGTTTCTGTCTGTAAAAGGATCCCAGGTCTTGAATCATGCATAAAACATTTAGAACTTTGGGTCATCCTTCTGTGTGTGTTTGTGTGTGCATGTGTGCACATGTGCACATATATGTGTGGAGGTCAGAGATCAACTTCAGGTGCTGTTCATCAGGTTTCATTTACATTGTTTATTTTAATTTTTATTATATTTTTAATTACTTGTTTTGAGATAAGACTTCACTGTATAGCCTTGACTGGGCTAGAACTCACTATGTAGAACAGGTTGGCCTCAAATTCAAAGACATATACCTACCTCTGCCTCCCAAGTGCTGGGATTAAAGGCATACACCACCATTCCCGGCTTTTAAGATCAATCTTTTAAGATCGATCGATCGATTGATTGATTGATTGATTGATTGTGTGTGTGTGTGTGTGTGTGTGTGTGTGCACATGTGGATGCCTGGAGAGGCCTGCAGAGGGCATTAGATGCTCTGGAACTGGAGCTACAGGTAGTTATGAGCTGCTGGATGTGGGTGCTAGGAAGTGAACCCAGGTCCTCAGCAAGAGCAGAACTCCATCTTAACTGCTGAGCCATCTCTCCAGCCCCCACCTGCTTTTTGAGACAGGGTCTCTCACTGGCCTGGAACTCACTGAGTAGGTGAGACTGGCTGGCCAGGGAGCCCCAGGGGCCTGTATGTCTCTGCCTCCCTAGTGCTGGGATGACAGTATGTACCACCCTGTCTGTATTTATTTTTTTCAATATGGGCACCAGAGAACCAAACTCATGTCCCCAGGCTGGCATAGCAGCCACTGTATTGACTTAATTATCGTGTTAATGATCTTCCCTAGTTCTTACATCTGCTGGAAATAGTCAACACGACAGAGGAATAAAGGGAGCTGGGGGGAGAGGGAAGACCCCAGGAATACATTAGAAGATGCTGCTGCTCCATCATTTTGCTGATGGGATGTGGATGAGGACCCCCTCCCACAGCTGGGACCCTCCCACTCAGTACCTGCAGAAGCATCGCCAGGAACTTCTTCTCAGCCTCATTCCGGCCATAACACTGAAAGCTGTGTGTGTACAGCGTGTACGTGTAACCGTACAGGGACACCTTCACCGTGTCACTGGCATTCAGCCTCATCGTCTCTCCTGCCACAAAGGATATCTGGGTGGAGGCGCCACCTAAATCCAGGGCTCCCGTGGTCTCCACTCCGTGTGGGTGCACCCACATGTGCCACAGGTTCTTCTGCATGGGAATAGGAAGTGAGAAGAAAGGCCAGAGACACCATCTCTGCTTGTCCAGGGATCTCCACCCAAGTCCCGACTCTACAGGTAGGCAGGGCAACATGGGCACTCTCAGGGCTGGTCCTCTCCTTTTATTTCAGGGCTTGTGAGTTCAAATGGCTATAGGAGCTGAATGGGGTAACAGCCCAGTCACAAATGCATGCAGTTGATGAACTGTAACAGGGATGGGATGTGTGTGTGTGTGTGTGTGTGTGTGTGTGTATGTGACAAACTAAGGAGTCTGGGTTCTGTATCGTCCTGCTTAGGAAGGCAAGTCCCTTTCAACTTCAAGGAGGCCAGAAGAGGCTAGATGCACGAAATTTCACATGAGAGTTCCCAAATATTATTTGTGCCAATTAATTTAAGATTTTAAAACACACTTGAAGGGTAACAAAGAAAAAAAAGAAAAGGCCTAGACCGGGATAGAGTTTGAGTATCCTTTGAGGGGACTGGACTATAAAGAGACTGTGGGACACAGAGTAAGAACTCCCTTCTCTCTGGGGACTCTGGAAACAGACTGTGTAGGGGCTCTGTAAATTTTAGGTAGCCATGGAGCTTTTCTGAAGGGTCATCTTCAAACTATCCTTTTAAACACCCAGAATCTGGTGTTCAACCTAGATCTCCTCCCAGGCTTGCAAAGTGATGCGTTTCCCCCCTCGCCCATGTGTTTGGTCTGGTATATAAATATCCTTTCTTAGCTGTTGTCCCTAAGTTCTTTCCTGACATATGACCCGTTGCCCTCTGAGCATGTACCTCCGCCTCAGCTATCACCCATGAGGGACAGGATAAACAGCGAGATTTTAAAAACCATGCAAATTTTTGCACACACCTCCAGGAAATTTCCCATTATATAGTTGGCTGTAATCCATCCATACACCCCTTCCTCTTGCCCAGAAATGATTTGAGCACCCCTAAAATCAAAAGGCTGGGACTCGAAGTAGCTTTTGATGCTCGCAAGGACTTCATTAGCTGCTGTCTCATTTTGCAACCTACGCAAGGCACAGAACACAAGAGGCTGAGCACTGAGGCACCGAGGTCTTCCCATCGGCTCCCTTAGGTGACGAGCTCCCTCCCCCCAGCCCCTTGCTGGCAGGACAATTTTCCAAATCAGTGCAGTGCATAGTGGTGACCTCCTTTACAAGTGGAAACCTCCCAGGGCTGCTGTAAACGCAGGATGCACTTGTAACCTGCCAAACTCCCAGGTAGGAAAACAGTTTTTGATGACTGGTCTGTTTGTTCTCCCTCCCTGCCAGTTTGGGTCCATTTGCTAGTAATCAGCTAATCAGAAGGGCTCCTTATCTGTATTGATTTGGCTCAGGTCCGTGGAGGAAGGAAGGCTGGAGAGGGCACAGGAGCAGCCTGCATTATATCTTGAGGCACAGTAGGAAGGAGCCTCATTTCACCAAAAGGAAGGTGGGCTTAGGAGGAAGGGGGAAAGGGAGAGGGCTAAGCTTTGAGCTACCTGTCTTTGCTCTTTGGGAGGGTTTCACAAGGAGTTTCATCATGTTGTCCCTGAACTAAAAATCACCATCGTGTGGCTGTAGATGCCTGACAGCACTGTGTTACCATCCACTGTCATTTTAGTGCCTACCTGCCCTGTTACCCTGCAGACAAAGATCACTTGGAGATGACTCTCATTAGTTAGTGGGAGAAGAAAGGTGAAACACTTAGTGTGTGCTGGTGCTGAGAACCAAATCCAGGTCCTCTGCAAGAGAAGCCAGTGCTCTTAACTGCTGAGCTAGCCTTGCTTTTTTTTTTTTTTTTTTTTAAAGATAGGGTATCACTATGTAGCTCTGGCTGGCCTGAAACTTGCTATGTAGACCAGGCTACTCTCAAACTCACAGAGAGATATACCTGCCTCTGCCTCCTGAGTGCTGGGACTAAAGGCATGCACCACCATGACCAGTCCATCTTCATGGTCCTATTAAATGCATGGGTTCATCTGTCCTTTGTGTTTTCTCTATACCAAGACATATAGTTATCTCTCTGGGATCATAAGTATCTTAGAAACAGAGTGCCTGGAACAGCCTGCACCCTGAACAGATTTACATTTCCTGTTCCTTTCTGAAACTTTTTATTTTATTTTAAGGCCAAGGAAATACTATAATGAGAAAATATAGGTGAGAGGGCTGCAGATGTGCCTTTGGGGTAGAGTGCTTGCCTAGCATGGACAAGGCCCTGGGTTCTATTCCTAGCACTGCAAAACAAAACAAAAAAGAATGAAATAGAGAAAAAATAGGAGCAAGGTGGCTGGCGCCTGCAGAGGCAGGAAGATCTCCACAAGTTCAAGGATATCCTGGGCTACATAGTTGTGGGCTAGCTGGGATTACAGAGTCAGCCATGTCGCAAATAAAACAAAACAAACAAAAAGATGTAAGAGATATTAGAAAACACTGCCACTGGGCTCCATGTCATGTTTACAAATTTATCAGGAACAGGTTGGATGAAATGAGATATCTGTTATGCAACAATTCCGAAGGCTCTGACTGCAGCAAGGGACAGACATTCCACGATCCTGCCGAGCTTTCTGGGACATTTTGCACAGGGGAAGGCAGAAGCGCTGTAGCTAAGGGCTGAACTTACCACAGAATTTAGCTGACTGCTCACCTGTGCCAAAAACAACTATTCTTCAACGAAGCGCAGGATACCTGGTGAGCAGATGTCATGTCAACATGACCTTTTCCAGACTTCTTGGTAAAATTACCAATTGAGAGGAGGGACCCACTTTTAGAACTATTCCTTTCTGGGTATGAAGCTGATGGCTAAAATTTTCCCAGCCACTAAACTTATGACAGAATATGGGCTTCGTTCTCTTTGGCTTGTTCCCAGAAATAGAGTGACATTCTTGACAAAGTTTAACACACTCTTTGCTGGTTTGGTCATCTGAGCTCCTTTGCGCTGGGAACCCTTACCTCAGCAAGCGCATTCCAGCCGTGGCTCCCAAATAAATGTGAGTAGATCCATGGAGGTGCGGTGGGACCTGGTCCTTTACCTTTAGCATGCAATCCTCAAAGGCTTTGGGGGCATCTTGGGGATTATTCTCATAGCTAGAGATGCCAGAGCCTGACGAGAAAACAGTCAGAATGCATTAGCATTTCTCAGAATGGTAAAAAGACATCAAAAATATTTTTTTTTTTACTATTTAAATTTTATGTGTATGACTGTATTGCCTGCATGTGTGTAAGTGAACCCATGCCATGCAATGCTGGTGGAGGTCAGAAGAGGGCATTGGATTCCCCTGCAACTGGAGTTATAGATAGTTGTTAGCCACCATGTGGGTGCTGGGAATTGAACCCAGGTCCTCAAAAAGAGCAATTAGTGCTCTTGACTACTGAGTCATCTCCCCATCCCCAGACTTTAAAAGTCAGGGGCTGGGGAGATGGCTCAGTTAGCAAAGTGCTTGTCATGCAAGCAGGAGGACCTGAGTTCAGATCCTCAGAACTCATGTAAAAAGCATGCTTGTAATCCCAGTTTTGGAGAAATGGAGACAGGAGGATTATCTGGGGCTCGTTGGCTGGACAGCCAGCCCACTTCCCAAATTTTGAGACCCTGTCTCAAAACAAAAACAAACAACCAAACAAACACCCCAAGAAAACAGCACCTGAGGATTGACAACTGAGGTAATCCTCTGGCTGCCATGGCCATGCACACACACAAACACACATACCTGGGCACACATGTGCATCTGCACACACACACACACACACACACACACACACACACACAGAATGTGATGGGAACCAGGTCCCACAGGGAGTGGCTTCCTCTCAACAGTCAGGGCTACAGACACCAGAACAGAGACCACTGGCAGAGGCAAAGCCCAGTGACCTAACAGAGAGTATCAGCAACTAGGGATTGAAACCTACCCAGAACCCCCAGGGAAGGAAAGTCCTGAGGGTCTAAAGCCCTGAAAATCATGCTGGGTGAGCACATGTTCACCAGCCCTTGTGGCTGGCTCATGGGAAGCCTACATCTGAGAAACCAAAAGCCCATATTAGTATTGGAGAAGCCACGTGTCCTCGAGGGAGTGACACTTGCCAAGCTTCTACTCTGTAATTTCAGCTGCAGTTTGTGGTCTCTGGTCCCTCCAAGAATGTATGGATTCCTGAGGTGCCAGTGATCAAAGGACAAAAAGTTTGTTTAAGGGTGTGGTGAGGGCTCTGTGACCCTATCTCATCCCTGAATCACAGGGTAGACCAAGAAACTCTTCCTGAGGGACTGCCTATGACCCTTTGCTGTAAAGTCCCACCTCCCCCTAGAGTTATAGTGCCACTGACAGGGAGTTGGCTCACTTGTTCTCCCGTCTAAAGACAGAAGTCTTCTGTAAAAATTTTATTTATTTATTTATTTATTTATTTATATATTTATTTATTTATTTATTTATATTTTATGTGTAAGAATGTATTGCTTGCATGTATATAAGTGTACCCATAAGTGCAATGCCTGCAGAGGCCAGAGAAGGGTGTTGGATCCCCTGGAACTGGAGTTAAAAATGGTTGTTAGCTTCCATGTGGGTGCTAGGAACCAAATGCAGGTCCTTTGCTAGAGCAGCCAGGGCTCTCAGTCACTGAGCTATTTCTCCAGTCTCTAAAGAGAGAAATCTTACAACTATGAGACTCAGTGGCCATTTGCAAGAGGATCCCAGAATCTCTGGAGTAGGTGTTTCAGACAGCTAACACTTATTGAGTGCTTACTCCATGCTGGGCATTTGCTCTCAGGGGTTGGGGGTGGGGATTTTCCAAGCATCTTACGGAGTAGGTACTATTATCACCATTTTTTTTAGTTTTAGGAGTTAAGGCTCAGAGAGGTTGGATAATGTTTTAGAGCTTATATTAGAAGGATGGCTCAGCAGTTAAGAGCATATAATCCTCTTCCAGAGGACCTGAGTTTAGTTCCCAACACCCATGTCTAGTGGCTCACAACTGTCTATAACTCTAGCTCCAGGGATCTGATGCCCTCTTCTGGCCTCTGCAAGCACCTGCACTCACATGCACATACCCACACAGACACATAAAATTAAAAATAATAAAAGTAGGTCTTTTTTGTTGTTGGTTAGATAAGTCTCTGTAGCCCTGACTGGTCTGGAACTTGCTATGTAGGCCAGGCTAGACTTGAATGCACAGAGATCCTTGCCTCCTTCTACTAGGTCTTTTTATTTTAAAAAAATTTAAGCCAGGCATGGAGACACACACCTTTAATCCCAACTTTGGGAGATAGAGGCAAAAAGATCTCTGTGAGCTTGGTCTATATAATGAGTTCCAGGCCAGCTGGAGCTACAGAGAGACCCTGTCTCAAAAAATTTAAAATTTATATTATTATTTATTTATTTATTTATTGTGTGTGTGTGTGTGTGTGTGTGTGTGTGTGTGTGTAATGTATGGAGGGGCACACATGCCAGGATGTGCATGTGGCATTCAGAGGGCAACTTATGGGATTTGGTTCTCTCCTACCATATGTGTTTCCAGGATTGAGCTGAGGCTGGGTGGTAAGCATCTTTACCCTCTGCACCACCTCTCCAGCCCCATCTTTCTAAGAGGGAGTATACTACTGCTTTCTTTCTCACTTGGAGAGGAAGAAATCGCTCAGAAGTTAGCTCAACGAAGGGGATAGAATTACAAACAGTGCTCAGGAACATTCCAGTACTCTGTTGTGGTCAACCCAGAAATGTGCCACGGAGGCACTCAGCAACAGAGAGCTACATCATGCAAGGTCTTGCTCCTTCCAGTGTGGCAAACATCCAAGGGCTGTGATGATGAGGGCAGAGGTCCAGCCATGCCAGCCCATCCAGCCCAGTACAGGGAAACTGATTGGTGAAAGCTTTCTCTGATGCAATGAAGTCAGACTCATCTCATCCTTCCTCAGTCTCCTTCCAGCCACAGCACTACTCCTCAGTATTAGAATTTCCAATACCTCCCTCCATTCCAAACTGTCACAGCATGTGTTTGTTGAAAATCTAACCTGCAACCTCTGTGTGCCAGGGTAGCAAGCTCCCCTCTACAGAGAACCAGAGCTCACCCCTGAAAACCCAAAGAACACTATTGGTCCCTCTTGGGAAAGGTCAACTGTGCCTCCCACTTCTGCAGTGCAGCAGCTCTAAGATGCTGACAGTTCACTAGGGAAATGATGGAGGCAGGTGGGGCCAGTCAACTTTGCAGTCTCTAGCCTACAGTCCTGTGGACTAAGAGTACAGCTGAACCCCAGCCAGGCCACATCAGCTGAGAAGCTTCTGGTCAACTCTAAGAGTATTATACTTTAAAGTAGAAGAGGGTGGATTTTGTCTATTTACGTGTGTGTGTGTGTGTGTGTGTGTGTGTGTGTGTGTGTGTATGAAGCCCAAAAGCCAATTTTTAAAATATTTTATTATTTTTATTTTTATGTATGAGTGTATTGCCTGCATGTATGTAAGTGCACCCATGTGGTGCAATGTCTGTGGAGGACAGAAGAGGGCATCAGATTCCCTAGCACTGGAGTTATGGACAGTTGTTAGCTGCCATGTGGGTGATGGGATTTGAACCTGGGCCCTCTGCAAGAGCAGCCAGTACTCTTAACTGATGAGCCATCTCTCCATTCCCTAGAGGTCAATTTTTAATGTTTTCCTCAATCACTCTTCACCTTACTTTTTGAGACAAGGACTGTCACTGAACCTGGAGCTCAATGCTTCAGCTTGACTGGCAAGCAAACCCCAAGGATCCTCCTATCTCTATCTTCCCCTGGGTTGGAATTACAGGTAAGCCTGTATTTTTTTTCTTTCTTTTAAAATGTGGTTGCTAGGGATTGAACTCAGGTCCTCATGGTTGTATAACAAATAAAATAGTAGCTTTTAGAAAGGCACATGCTGGGGGCTGGAGAGATGGCTCAACAGCTAAGAACACTGGCTGCTTTTGCAGAAGACCCATGTTCAGTTCACAGCACCCACATGGTGCCTAACAACCATCTATAACTTCGGTTTCAGGGGCTCTGATGCCTTGTTGTGGCCTCTGTGGGCCTTGCATGACACAGGTGCACTTATATACATGCAGACAAAACACTCATACACATAAAAAAAAAATAAAAATTTTAAGAGCACATCAACACACATGTGACCTTGGTTATGGAGACTGAAAGCCTCATTGTAAAGGCAAAATTATAAAATTTGAAAAACAATTACAAAATTTCAATAATCTCCATGAGCTCCTGATAGGGGAGGAATTCTCGAATAAAACATCAGAAATAGCAAACCACAAAGGAGATGGGTACTTATACTGACATAAGAATATAGGGCTTATGCTTATTGAAAGATATATTCACCATCAGATGAAATTAAAAGAGCAAACTGCATGTGGTACATATACACAATGGCATATTACTCAGCCATAAAAAGAATGAAATGCTTATCACTTACAGTAAAGAGGATAGAGCCATTAGTCACTATGTGAGAGAAATACAGGCTATAAGAATGTCTTAGCAACGACAAAACAATATTCATATTCTGATTTGAATTAAGAAACGTCAATGAATCCATAAGAAAAAAATCAAGCAACACAGTAAAAAGCAAGCAAAAAGGAGCCAGAAAAGTTCAGTGGACAAAGGTGCCTCCTGCCAAGCCTGACAACCTGAGTCTGGTCCCCAGAACCCACACTGTAGGAGAGAACCAACTCCCACAAGTTGTCCTCTGACCCCCACAAATATACTATGGCTGTGTGTGCTCCCCTTCCCAAATAAGTAAAAGAATGTAATGAAAGTCTAGACCTGAATGTGCAGTAGTGATTACCAGAGGCTGGGAAAGATGGAGGGGACACAAGAAGGCCAGATAATTGGTGCCAAAATCTGGCTAGGCAGAAGGAATGTAGCCTTCTACAGCACAGTGGGCAACTATGGTCACAATAAACTGTTATCCATTTTATGAATAACTAAAAAAGAGGAACTTGAACTAGGCTCCAAACATAACATCATAATAAGGAGACGGAAATCTTAATTACCCGAATCTGATCTGTACACATTGTATACATGTATTGAAATATCAAACTGTCTCCTCCTAACTTTTTTCTTTTTTTAAAAAATGATTTATTTTATTTTTAATTATGTATGTGCATGTGCATCTGTGTGAAGGTTTGTGCACCTGAGTACAGTGTCTGGAGAGGCCAAAAGGTGTTAGATTCCCTGGAGCTGGAGTTACAGGTGATTGTGGGCCACCTGGAATGATGGTGTTTCTTTCCAGAGCAAAAGCAGGCATGCTCACCGCCCATTATCAACAGTCCAGGTCCTTAGCCCCAGGGTTTCTTTTCTGCAACACAGCCCACAGCAAGGAGCACGTGGCTCTCCTGACATCACCCTGTGAGAACTGGGAGTTGGAGAATCCACACAAAGAAAACATTGACCCTCTGCCTCTTACTGTCACTGTGAGGAACCAAGCCCTCCATTTCTCACGCAGGAGTCTTGTGTCTTCCACCACCACCCAGGACAATGAGGAAGGGAACATCTCAGACCATTCACAATCCCTGATATTCCTCATGTCCACTGATGAGAAGACAGCAGTCAGAAATGGAAGGAACTGGACTGAGGTGACTCCATACTCGGACCTTACCTTTCACACTGCATCTGAAGGTCTGGCTGACCACACCTGTGTTATTCTCCTTCTCTGCTGGCCACTGATACACGTAGACGGTGGTTCTGGAAGAGCCGGCATCCAGCACAATTCCATACTAAATGAAAGAGGAAAAGAAGTCAGAAGCAGGCTAGGCCTCTCTGAAGGTTCATCTCCCTCAACGCACACTGTTCACTTAGGGACAGACAGACATAAAGACAGCGAGACACAGAGACAGATCAGAATCTTGAATACCTCAATGCACACTGTTCACTTAGGGACAGATCAAGAAGAGAAAACTATTTCCAAACCAACTTCGGCTCCTTGGACATCAGGGAAGGGATGTGATAAAGTGGGCAGGTTCCAAGGCATGGCTCTCATCCTTGGCCATGTGTAAGAATCCCCTGGAAGGCCTTAAAATGCCCAGTGCCAAGGCTTCACACAAGACAGAGAAGTCCAAATCTCTGAGAACAGGTGCAGCATCATAACCCCCAGGTGATTCTAATATGAAAATGAACTTGAGACTTGAACTTGAAGGAGATGGTGAAGAAGAACCAAACATCCTGGTTCCCCCTTTATCCAGACCTCTAAAGACAGAGGTGAAGACATGGGGGTCTCAGCAAAGGTCCAGGCTTACTGTGAGGATGAAAAACCAAAGGACACTGGAAAGAAACAATAGGAAGTTCTCATAAGAGACAAACTAAGACAACAAATCAGCCCTCAGAATGAAGTGTTCCTGATGAAGGGGAAATAACTCCACCATATTGATAGCCTGCTCCCACTTTTGGTAATATGGATATGAACAAGTTGACAGGTAGGGAGCCTCTCAAAAGGCTGTCATCAACCAAGTGTGGAGGCCCACTTTTGTAATCCCAATACTCAGGAGGCTGAGGCAGGAATGTTGTAAGTTCTGGGCTAGCCTGGCCACAGAGTAAGATCTTACCTCACAAAAGAGGGAAGGGGGTATGAGATGGCTCAGTGGGAAAAGTTCTTACCTCACAAATCTGAAGACCTGAGTTTGATCCACAGAACCCATGTAAAGGTAGAAGGAGAGAGATGTCTTCTGACCTCGACATGTATGCTGTGGCATGCATACACCCCACACACCATACACAAATGATAATAATAACTAAAAAGGAAGGTCTATTATCACATATAGAAAAGACAGTCAAGTAAAATAAATAAAGAAAAAAATATGAGAGAAAAGAAAGGAAAATCAAGCCAACAGAGCCCCTTCAAACCTAGTTATTGTTTTAACCCCTTATATTTATCTTGTCTAATGGCTTGCTCTGCATGTGGCTTTATATATCCATGCATGTACATATTTACATATTTATTCAGAGGCAAGTTCCCCCTATGTGGCCCAGGCTGGCCTCAAAAGCTTGATCCTCATGTCTCAGCCTCCCAAGTGCTGGAATTACAGAAGGGAGGAACTAGCCACCATGTTGGGCTATAGTTGTGTGTTTTAAAATCTACATGGAATCGTATTGTACACAACTACACAGGATTTGTGTGTGTGTCTGTGTGTATTGCTATTATCAGTAGTTCTTATCTTATTTCTTATCCTATTTTTATTAGTATTTTATGAATACCACCTCTACCAGTAAAAACAGATATCACCACTTTGAACAGATCCATCACATCTTCCTTGAAATATAAAATAATTTACTTAACCAGTCTCCTGATTCTAGACCTGGAAGAGAGTTCCAGCATTCTCCCATTATGAAAACTTGTTTGATGTGAAATGGGAGCAGATGTTTACATAGCTGCTGCAGCTCCTACACCATAGCTTCTCCATTATGTTGAACTAGAAAATCCAGTGCAGAGTACTGTTGGCCTTTAACAGCCTCTTAATCTCAGCCTTTCAGCTTGAGGAAGCTGATAGGGATCCTGACTTGACCTCCCTGGAGGTGGACAAGGCTGCCATTGTTCAGAATCTGCCCCAAGCAGAGGCTCCCAGTGAGATGAAAGAGCAGGTTGAAACTGAAGGCAGGAAAGATAAGCCAGGCACTGAAAAGGTCAGAGCCTCCTCAGTGTTAGCCTGCTCTCTTTTCCTCCCTCCTACTGCTGAGCTGATCACCACCTCTGCCACTGGCCCTGCCAGGTCTGGTACCAACCCACAAAACAGAAGCAGAGAAAGAATAGGATGACTGTGCCTTTCCCCAAGTCTGTATTTCAGTCCTCACAAAGTAAGTATGATTTTCCAGAATGCCTTGGGGGTCTGGGACAGATCAGAAAGAAAGCTGAGCATGTACTCTTTGTAATTCCAACTAGCATGGAGCTTCCAACAGGGGCTGGGGCCTCCAGCACCTGCTGATGGATGGACAATGCCTGACTCTGCTTCTAAATCTGATCTACCTCCACTGATGTATATAGCATACATGTACTGTACACGTGGAAGCCAGAGGTTGATGCTGGTGTCTTCCACTATCACTCCCCACCTTACTTTTTGAGATGAGCTCTCTCACTGCACCTGGAACTCACTGATTGCCTAGAGTGGCTGGTCAGCAAGCTCCCCTGGATCTTCCTATCTTTACCTCCCAGTGCTGAGATGGTAGGCTCGTGCCTGGTGCTGAGGATCAGAACTCAAGTCCTCATGCTTGCAGAACAGGTACTTTACCCAGTGAGCCGACTCCTCAGTCCCCAGCTGACATTTCCAAAGTGGAAAAATTAGCTTTTAACACCATGTTTAGAGCTTATTTGCCTAAATCACTGGATCCAATGTGGACCCACTGGGGAAGAGGGGATGGGAGTGAAGATTTTCAGCTTAACTAGGCAGGTGATACTTGCATGAAGAGTAACAACAGGTAAAAGCCAGAGGAAGTAGAGGGCTGATAAGAAACAATGTTTTCTACACATGAACTCACAGAGGCGAAATGCACGCACACAAGACCTGCACAAGATCAAGCCCATCAGAACCCCAGGGTGGAAGGGGGGGGGCTCATGAAATCCCAGGCCTAGTGAGGAGCTATTGGCAAATGATGGCTGCTGGGGGAGGGAGAGTCCATTTTCTTCAGGGATGTGGCCCCCAGAGGCTACCCATGCTCCAGTGGATGGCCTTATATCCATGTACACACAGACAGCACTAAGTAGACTCTGACTCAGTGGGTTTAAAACAAAATTAAAGTAGCTCATGTAGTTGGGAGGAAAAAGTGGTGGGGGACAGGGGAAGAACTGGGGGAGGGAATGGAGAGGTAATTTGATTAAAACACATTATTGCATATATGGAATTCTTAAACAAAAAGACAGTCCTTTATATTGAATGCCATGGTCCTACACTGGAAGACTGGTAATCTGCCTGAAGCAAGTCATAGGTGACAGCTGTCTCATAAGGTCAGCTGTCTCATATTGGTTTGCTGTTGTCACTGTCATAGGAGGAATCATAACCAGCACTCCTGAGCATTTAGAACTGCATGATGTGATTTAATAAGCATTATTACCTTCATAATACAGGTTAATTACCATCTTCTTTGTTACATGGAAAACATGTGAGATTAAGCCCAGCCTCACTAATGTTCAGACCTGTTCTCAGAGCTCCTAGGCTTTCACCAAATTTCAAGAAACCAAGTTTGGTGGCACGGCTGTGCAGTAATAGAGGCCTAATATGGTGCTGTAGATCACCTCTGTTTGGAAAGGAGGCCCCTCCAAACCATATCCAAGGAATATGCAGAACTGGCAGGGGCAGAGGGATAGACCAACTTCTATAAGGAACCCAGGGCTTTCTAGAAGTATCCAGTTCTTGCTGTCTAAGAGGCAGAACCTGGTTTACATTGTGCCAGAAATCCAGGCTACTAAGCAAGGTTTCATGAGGGCTGGAAGGGAATAATTTCCATCCAGCCTGGCTCAGGGATTAAAAGTAAGAGCAGAGCACGGACATGTGAACTAGCCAGCCTGTGAGTTTCTACCCAACACGTGGCCTGAGCAGGTCACAGAGGGAAAGTTCTTCCCTGAAAAATTAAGCCTACACAGGACCCATTTTCAATAGTGACATCATGTGGCTACAAGAGAAAATGGCACCGGGATGTTGGGGAGAAAGAGAGGCCCCAAAGTGCTTGGATGGTTATGCTGGGGAGGGTGGGAGAAGCTTCTAGAGGGAGATTTTGAAGTTTATGGTAGTAAAACAGGTGGGGGCCTGAGTGAGAAATAGAAGTGATGACATTATGTTTACTCTTCAAGCTTGTGGAGCAAGTCAGACCAGAAACACAAGGGACTGGGGATATTTCTGACCCTCCACTGAGTTTTTATAGTTCTGCTCTTAAACTTGCATCAGCTGAAGTCAAACAAGTCAAAGCTAAATTTAAGAGCAGGTGTCATACCCTTTCAAGAGAGTAACAAACATTCTAGGCACAGGGAAAGCTAGCCCCTCATAAGCCACTGTTAGCTGCACACAGGCAAAATAGGACCCATGGCACGAAAGCATAAACATTACGGACAGTTAAGAAGCCCTCTCAATCATTCAGCCTCACTCTTGCCTGCCCCTGGCATACTCTGTAAAACCAAAGAACAGAGGTCTCTCATTATCCTAAGCAAAGCTGTGTGTGGAACTCCGTCTTGCCCAGGCTGTCATCTACTCCAGGTTCAATTGGCTCAGAGCATCTGTTGCCTCACATTTGATCCACTCACTCAAGCAGAACAGACCATCTGAGCCAGGCCACTTCCTGTGCCCTGCAAGTGTGGCCAGAGCCTGAGAGCAAGGTTTCTGAATGGATAGAAAACTCTTTCTTTCTCTCTCAGACAGGATGTAGCCCAGGCCAGCCTCAGCTTCCAAGTATCGTGATTATAAATATGGGTCTCCATGCCAGCCCTGTTTATTAAATACTAATGAGCACATTCTATAGTAAGTATAGAGTGTAAATACACACACCAGCAACACAGTCATCTGTTAACAAGCATCTACACTATTGTCTGTGCCATCCTTGTACATAGGTGTCAGCATAGTAGGCTTGTTGGTACCAGTATCACCAAACACTAGAGTCACGAGCCACATTGCTCTGTGACATTACAAGGGCACAGTGTCACCAGGTGTCAGGAAGTTTGCAGTTCCATTATAATGTTATGGGACCAGTCATGGTCCTGTATCTATGCTCTGTGTACAACCCCTGTAAGCAGCTACCTTTTGGCCACCTCTCAGACCAAGGGTAAGATACACTCTCTGGAGGTAACGCACAGAGACCATTCTGAGAAGCCAGGTGTCAGAGGGTATTCTAGGGGAGTACGGCCTCAGGGTAGGCTTGTTTCCTTGTCCTATGGAAAGAGATGAGCTAGAAGCAGTTAGAGTTGGTTCTTCTGGAACATGGGGACCAGAACAGAGGCTCCAGTAGTGACAGGATTCTAAGGGTGGTTCCAGCTTTACTGCCCACCCCCCAATTTAACAAAATGCCCTGCATCAGCACCTTCCTCCTCACTCCCTACCTTGCTCCCTGTGCTCCTATCCAAGACTGAGTCCTCCATTTAGAACTCAGGGTTAGGGGAAGTAGGAGGTCAGGGAAGAGAGTCTGGTCTTGGGAAGCAAGGGCTGGAGTTTCAGTTCTATACCCATTAGTTTTCAGTTTCGGTACTCATTAGTCAAATCTCTATTTCCTCATCTGCAAAATGGGGTCATGGTGGTCACACTGCCCACCTTCTGCAGTTGGTGAAAGAGTTAAATGAGACAAATAGGGGGGAAAATGCTCATTAAACCAAACAGAAGCACATACTGTGTCAAGACAAAGTATGAATCTTAGCTACAGTCCTGACTGCACAGTTCATAGAGAAATGCAGTGGCGGGAACACAGAGACAGCTTCTCTCTCCTTAGTCTATGTCTCAAATCAGATCATTTATTTTCCTTTCACTTTCATCACTGGACAATTGCATAGATTTACGGTTTTTTTCTTCATACTCTTCATAAAAGATGAGATTATTTAAAAAATATTTTAATTTATTTTTTATTGTGTGTATGTGTGTGTGTCTGTGTGCGGTTATGTGCACATGAGTGCAGGTGCTTGCAGAGGCCAGATGAGGGTGTCAGATCCCCTGGAGCTGGAGTTACAGGTGCATGTGAGCCACCTGACATGGGTGCTGGAAACTGAACTCCTGTCCTCTGGAAGAGCAGATACTCTCTTAACTACTGAGCCATCTCTCCAGCCCCCAGGACTGAGATTTTTAAGGAAATTATGCCATCAAAGAACCAATACTGCAACTGAAGGATTTTACACTAACCCTTCAGAAAAGAGTCTCAGAATATCAGATGAAACCTACCCACGGAGGTCAAGTATAAGTGTTAAATGAGATTCAAATAACACAGCCGAATTACTTGGCCCCTTAATGGAGCCTCCTCTGGCTAAGAAGACTTTATACATTTTTAATGAGCCCCAAACCCAAGGACAACAAGCAGCAGAGCATCTAAGTGGCCTTTGGTGTGCTACAGAAAACATTTGCTGACCCCTACCAAAAATGACTGAAGGACACAGTGAATCTCCACTATTCAGCTGGCAGCCCCCCGTGGAACCACCATTTATCTTCTCATTTTGAAGGCCAGAAATCAAGCAAAAATTCATTTGGGGACAGACTGACCACTGGACCTATGTGTAAGGTCCTTAGTGGTTTTGCAGGGATGAGATTGAAAGGGTCATGCTTGTGTGGTATCCTAGACTCAAGAGAAACAGCACAAACAGCACAAGAAGATTTCTCAACTCTCTAGAGAAAAGGCACCGTATCTCCTGGTATTCACCCATGATCAGGCTGCATGGTCCCAGGAATCATCACACTTGTGAGAATGGGAACTGTGTGAATGAGCAAGTCTGTGTAGGCACCTGCAATTCTGGGCTGCAACTTTTGTCTTGCAACTGTCTTTGACAGTACAAAGTCAAAGCAAGGTTACCAAGTCCTTAGAGAAAGTATCACCCCTCAATCTGTATCCCAAGCATCACAAACCCAGTACCCCCAGACCTTGGGTCTCATGATACTTTCTCCAGCTGGAGGTGGGGAGAAATTTCTCTAAGTTGTGGTTTTAGGATAACTGATGTTGTAGCCAGTTCCCAATGTTTTCCCACTTACCTTCAGTCCTGGAGAGAGGACCTGTGGGTGGTGGATCTGGATGAGTGTGAGAGTCACAAGCACCACTATGCTCACAAGCAAGACCACCAAGGTGATGATGGCTGGAGTCCGGGACAGGACCCTGAAGCCTGCAGTGGAATGATCCAGAAGATGCATAAGGGGAACAGAGTTACACATAGATTTCATAAGTGAGAGATGATATGACATCTGTCTTTTAGAGTCTGGCTTATTTGGCTTAACATGATCCCCAGCTTCATCTATTTTCCCACAAATGTCGTGATTTCATTCTTTATGGCAGGATACAACTCAGTTGTGTGTCTATGCCATATTTTCTTTTAAAAAATATATTTTTATTACATTTTGTGCATTTCATACATCTTAATCATATTTAGACACCTCCTATATCTATGCTATGTTTTCTTTTTTATAAAAAAATTTTATTTATTATTTTTACTTTATATGTATGAGTGTATTGCCTCCATATGTGTAAGTGCACCCATGTCATGCAATGCCTGTGGAGGTCAGAAGAGGGCATCGAATTCCCTGGAACTGGAGTCACAGATGGTTGTTAGCCACCATGTAGGTGCTGGGAATTGAACCCACGTCATCTGCAAGAGCAGTCAGTCCTCTTAACTGCTGAGCCACCTCTCCAGTCCCCATGGTTTCTTTATCTATTACTATTTCCTCATCTGCTGATGGGCACCTAGGCTGAATCCACACCTTGGCTATTGAGAATTATGCTGCAATAAATATGGATGTGAAAATTATCTCTGTGATATGCCTAGAGTCCTTCAGGTATATACCCTGAAGTGGTTTAGCTGGGTCATATGGTGGCTCTATTATTAGACTTTTAGAAAACTTCCATACTGATTTCCATAGTGGCTGCACTAGTTTACAGTCCCACCAGCGGTGAATAAAAGTTCATTTTCCCCACATCCTTGATGGTATTTGCTCGATGCACAATTTTAGGGTGGGGCAGTAGCTGGAATTCAATATCTATTTATTCCTTCTCTCAAATTGGAGACGAAAACAGTGTTTGCAGGCATGCATGATAACTTCCTGGTATTTCTGAGTATATTATGCAAATTACTAGTCATCTCTGAGATATTTACAGCAACATTTTTAAAAATGCAGATCGGGGCCGGCAAGATGGCTCAGTAGGTAAAGGCACTTGTGGTTAAGCCTAAGGACTTGAATTCAATCCCTGGAACTCACATAGTAGAAGGAGAGAACATACTCCCAAACTCTGACATCCACACACGTGCCACGGCATGTTCATGTGTATGCATGTACACACACACATGCACAAATAAGTAAATGTAAAACAAAATTTTAAATGCAAACTAAAATCCAGATCTTTCTATTAAAACATGATACAATATTTCATTTAATCACAGTGACGTGAAAGAAGTTAGAACTGCATGGGAATTAGCAAATAGAAATTATTTCACTTAATATGAAACTGTAAAGCGAGCAGGTAGCACAAATGAAAACAATGGTAGCCTGAAGGCTCGGGGCACAGCTTCACCTGGAAAGGGAGGTGACAGAAGCCTGAGTTCACAGGATTTGGGGTTTGTGGTACCTGCATTTGTAAAAAAATCACCAAGCCTTTCAAAGTCCTTTGGGGACAAATTGGAAAATCAAATTGGAAAACAGCTTCTTAGGCACAAGCTCCCTTTTGAAAAGCAGTTCTTAAGAATCACATACACAGGGGCTAGAGAGATGGTTTAGCAGTTAAGGCTGCTCGCTGTTCTTGCAGAGGACCTGGGTTCGGTTTCCAGCACCCATATCAAGTGGGTGACAATTGCTCCAGGGGATCCGATGCCCTCTGACCTCTAAGGGCAAACTCACATAGGCACACATACACACACATAATAAATAAAGCTTTAAAAAAGAATTGCATTCTTCCAAAGCAAAAAGAAACAAAAAAAATTGCACACACAATCCTAAAATATATTTTCAGAAGGCACAAATACGCAATTTGAGGGTATACCTTAAGATCTATCCATTTCTCTCTGTATAAATTATATATAATTTATAAGAGATAAAACCTAGTTAATTTTAAAAGGCCAGCTAATTAAAATTTTAAAGCTATGCTTGATGGTACATGCCTGTAATATAGCATTTCAAAAGGGAGAGGTAGAAAATTCAGGAGTTAAAGGCCAGCCTCAGCTACACAGAGAGTTCAAAGTCAGCCTCAACTACATGAGACCCTGTTTTTTGGAAAAATCAACCAACTAACCAACCAGCCACAAAATATTGACTAAATAATGATCTTGGTGGTACTACTGAGGTATAACTATTGATGGTATCAATGGCTGGAATATGACACTAAAATTAGATCAGAGGATACCAATGTCTCTCTTACAAAGTGGCTGTTTAAGTCACATTTCAGGTGTTCAGTGGCCTTGTGGCTGCCAAACAGTGTGAGAACACTATAGCTCATTTCTAGTATTACATTTCTTCAACAGCTGTGGGTGCATCCTGCCCTATTCCAGAACATTCCCCCTTAGATCATTGCAACCTATGCTCGACTTCCTCTTTATTTCTAGGAGACATTTTCCTGGAAGAAAACAAAGGCATGTATGTACCACCTTAATCAAATTATACACAGCCCCGAGATCCAATTGCATCTCTTCATTCATTGCTTGGAAAGCAGAGCCACATGGGACTCAATTCCTTCTACCCTATCCATATACATAGTCACAGACACTTCCTGATGTCGAAGATGGTCACCGAACACCTTCTTCCAAAACTCAAAGAAGCATACCTGACCCCAAACTTCACTTCTGGGAATCCACCCCATTGTGAATTAGCCCTGGTATGAAAAGTGACATATGCACAAGTTCCTCATTACAGAGGCATCTATCAGCCTGGGGGAAAGCCGAACCCTGTAGAGTTAGCCTTTGGAGGATCTGAAGGGCTCCTGCATCACTCCTCTGTACTTCTAAATAAAAGTCCACCAGTCAGGAAACAGCGAATCCACAGAGGCAAACACACTCACTTTCAAACCACATCAGTGTCTGTAGTAGAGGCTAAGGGATTTTCTTTCCCCAAGACCTGGTAGAGACTTAATCTGCAGTTAGCTCCTCCTCAGGAAGGAATGTGACAGATTGGCCTGTATGTGGGATGTTACAGCATGTGTGATAAAGTTTCAAACTACTTTTGTTTTGGTGGGGGGGGGCATGCAACTCCATGCAAACCATCTCTTTAAGTATGATTTCCCTTTCCAAAATATTTCATATAACTTGGTCTTTATGTCCTAAACTCATATCCTTTTGGGAGTCAATGATCAGCAATTTAGGCCACGGCTAAGGAACATCTTTTCACAGGGAGTTGGGGGTGATATATAAGCACTTTCCTGACCACCGCCCCCGGGGCTGACCTCCTAAATCTCCTGGGCTTCAGCACTTTCCAAGAGAAAAGCTATGATTACCTTAAGCAAACACTTACCCCAGCAAAAAAAGCTTATTACAAAGCAAAACAGACAAGGTTAGGTCTCATCCATGTAAGAAACACAGCCCAGAGCCATGCAGTAGTTAGGGCTGGGCAAACATTGCTAATTGCAGGTGCCTGCCTAAGTGTGGAGAGCTGAGAGCCTACTGAATTGATCACAGCATGAACAGCTCAGAGAAAGAGTTGGGGAGACAGGCACAGCAAGCTTGGGAGAGAGAGAGAGAGAGAGAGAGAGAGAGAGAGAGAGAGAGAGAAGTGTAGGTAAGGGCTCTCAAGAGAGTCACAATTAATTGTCTTAACATTAGCCTTTTTGGTAGCTCTCAAGTTATATTTTACAGGCTGCTGTGATGGTTAATGGAGGGAGGGAGGGAGGGAGAGAGAGAGAGAGAGAGAGAGAGAAAGAGAGAGTTCTGAGAGAGAGAGTTCTGGGTGCAACATAACACTGGTCCCCAGTGGGGCTAGAGGGTGTAGCAGGCACTATGCCAGTAAGAATGTTTGGACAGAAATACAGGAAGGATTCAACTATGTCAGGATTCATCCCCAGGTCAACAATAGACTAACACAAACCTTACACACGCTGGCTAGGTAAGGGAAACCACAAGAGCCAAATTAATGGATTATACAAACCGGAAAAACCATTTAAGCAAAACATGCATGTTAGTCCTTGTTTCTTATGGCTTTGGCGAAAAGCACTACTTTTATCTAAGGAATGCCAGGGGCAAAGCTTGGCTGAGCCACAGAGTCTTGGAACAATGAGGTTAAGCCGTCATTCACAGGAGACAGGGATGGAAAACTGTGAACCAAAGCCGGGGTTCTTCCAGGATGGGACAAAGCCAAACTTGCTGCCGGCTGAGTGGCATCACTTACCTGCTTGTTCACATGGCTGACGGGTCATCACGGTGAACATCTTTCCCCCCAGCTGCTGGGGGAGAATACAGAATGACAGTGTATACGGCCCAATACTTCAGAAGTTTAAAAACAAATTTGGATTCAGTAAGATCAAACACACTTCATGTCCTCTAAATTGAATTGGGGGGTGGGGCGCACAGTGAGCTCAAATCAGAGCTTCATAGAGTAAAAGAGACTAGAACTTCAATTGCAGGCTCCCCGCCCCAAAATGTAAGTCTGGGGGAAGCCATACGTTCAAACTTTAAACCCAGCACAATTTCGAAAATAAAATCACGAAAGCATATGTGTGTGTTTCTGTCTGTCTCTCTATCTCTGTCTTTCTGTCCGCTTATATTTTCTTTTTCTTTTTCCTCTGTACAGTTTCTCCACCTGTGAACAGCACCCGGCAGAACAAATCTTCCTGTTAGAAAAGATGGTTCGTGAGCTCGGAGCTGGGCTGCCCTGCAAAGCACACCAGCACTGCCGGTTCGCACTGGTGTGTTGCTGGTGGCTGCAGTCACCGCTAAAGATCCGTGGGGTGTCTTCAGCTCCATGGGAAGAAAAGCAGACAGCTGTCAAGCCCTGGCGTCCAGCGCCCTGGGATCTGGGTAGGGACCTCTTCTGGATCACGTCTCCACCCGGCCGCGGGTGTGGACGCGCCCGGCGCATCTGCAGGTCGTGGGGCGCTGGGGGAGCCGGTGTCCTCTCCCCACGCAGTGACAGTGTCCAGATCCCGGTTTTTGGTACCTGCCTGCGACCCTTTTCGAGGTCTTTCCCTCCAGGCTCCCAGCCTCCCTCAGCCCGCTGCTCCCTCCCTCGCGGCGGCGCTGGTCCCCTGACCTTACCTGCGCACTGCGCTTCGGTTCAGGAAAGGCGGCTAGTGCCAGGGGTGGCGGAGGCCCCAGAAGCTAGGGAGGCGGGGCGAGGCGGCCGGGTGGCGCATTCTCGCTGGGGACCGCCCCCGAGTGTCAAGCACCTCTTCACCTTTTCCAGTTCCTCCTCCCACCTCATCCCAGCCGGTCCTGGAAGAAGATGGAAGGGGGCCAGAGCCACGTGGAAAACGCCAATCCTTGCCTGCCCCTGTGTTAGCTACTATTCTCATTGCTAAGACAGAATATGTGACAAAAGCAACTTAAGGAAGGAAGACTTTATTCTGGTTCGCTGTTGGTGGGCACGGTCCATCACAGCAGGAAAGGCACGGTGGCAGGAGCGTGAGGCAGTCCTCAGTCAGGTAGCAGAGAGAGATGAGCGCTGGTGCTGAGGTCGCTTTCTCCTTGTTAATTGATCCAGGACCCCAGACCATGGAATGGTGCTGCCTGCACTTAGGGTGGGTCTCTCCACCTGTCCTAGTTTTTTTGTTGTTGTTGCTGTAATAAACACCATGACCAAAAACAACTTGGGGAAGAAAGAGTTCATTTGACTTACAGCTTGCAGTCCATCATCCAAGAAAGTCAGGGCAGGAGCTCAAGGCAGGAACCTGGAGGTAGGAACTGAAGCAGAGACCATGGAGCAACGCCCCCGCACCCTGGTTTGCTCCCCCTGGCTTGCTCAGTTACCTTCCTTATACAGCCCTGGCTGACCTGCCTAAGGGATGGTATCCCCCACAGTGGGCTATGCCCTTTCACATCAGTTTGTAATTAAGAAAATACCCCACAGACATGGTCAGGGGCTAAGCTGATGGAGGCAGTTCTTCAAATGAGACTCCCTCTTCTAGGTGACTCTAGCCAGTGTCAAGCTGACAAAAACTATAGAGCATGCCAGCTCAGTTAACTCAAGCTAGAAACCCAGTTCCAGACTTGTTCAGAGGTTTGTCTTCTAGGTACATCCTGTCAAGTTGACAATCAATACTACCCATCACAGGACCCAGCAAGATAGCACTCCATCTTCCCTCCTCTAATTTCCTAGGCTGTCCCCTAAACCCAAGGTATCAGAGGAGGGATCCCAGGGAGTGGGGGTGGGAATCAAGAACCTTCTGCCTACCAGTCCTCCCTACGTCTGGTCTGTCAAGACAAAGAACCATTAAAAATGTTTTATTTATTTTCATTTTATGTATACAAGCTGCATATATGTGTACCATATGTATGCAGTGCCCTTGGAGGCCAGAAGAGGGACCCGATCCCCTAGAACTGGAGTCACAGACAGTTGTGAGTCTGGGGGTACAGGGAACTGAACCTAGGTCCTCTGTAAGACCAGCAAGTGTTCTTAACCACTGAGTCATCACTCCAGCCCTAAGCCAAAGAGCCTTTTCTTTTCATTTGTCTGTACATGGTTTTGAGACAAGGTTTCCCTATGTAGTCCAGGCTAGCCTTGTACTTCTGCCTTCCTCAGCCTCCCTGGCTCTGGGATTACTGGCATGAGCCACCACACCTGGCTCAAAGGAACTTTTGTCTTCTTAGTTTCTATATTAAACTTAGTTAAGGGAAAAACAGGAACAAGGGCCAGGTAGGGGAAGGCAGGGCATATGCGACTTCTTGTAACCCTCCCCCGCCCTGTCTTCCGTGGTGTTCCACCTCTCTTTGGAGGTGGAGTAGAAAAGAGCACCTAGAATGGGGGTGAGGTGAGTGGGGAGGTGGGTCCCTGGGTCATCTGGGTATGGGGTACAGAGCAACTTGGATACATCCCCTTCATATAGAAGATGAACTGCAATAACCATGTCTAGGGACTACCTTAGTGGTGACAGAGAAATGCTCTTCTCCAGCCTGAGCATCACCAGGGCAATATTCAGGACACAAACAAAAAAGTACATCAAGGAGGGAAGTCAGGGCAGAAATTTAAGGTAGGAATTCGAAGCAGGAATGCTGCTTGCTGGTTCTGTCATGGGCTTACACTTAGCTGACTTTCTTTTTTCTTTTTGGTCTTTTTGAGGCAGGGTCTCCCTGTAGCCCCAGCTGGCCTGGAACTCACTATGTAGACCAGGCTGGCCTTGAACTCCCAGAGATCCACCTACCTCTGCTTCCTGAGTGCTGGGATTAAAGGCATGCACTACCACTTCCAGCTTAGCTGACTTTCTTATTTGGTCCAGGCCTACCTGTCTAGGGATGGTACTGTCTACAGTGAGCTGGGCCCTCCTACATCAAGACAAACTCCCACCAGCCAGTTTGATCTAAGAAGTTCTTTTGTCAAGGCTTTCCTCTCAGATTCTAGGCTGTGTCAAGTTGACAGTTAAAGCTAACTCAGGTCTTGGACCATCCCTCCTCGTGGCTCCTATAGGCCTGCATGCTCACTCTTAGATTTACCAGTTTGCTTTTCTGCAGGTAGCACTGAGGTCCCTCTGAGACAAGAGGTCCTTAAGAGAGGAATGCCCTGCTTTCTAGAGAAGGGGGCCCCAAGCCACTGATGTGTGTGTGTGTGTGTGTGTGTGTGTGTGTGTGTGTATTTGTGTACAAGAGACAGCTTTAGGTGGAGATAGGTCCTTGCTGTGCAGCAGTGCACAGTCTGCTCTGGGGGCATCAGATACTGACACTCATTTACTTCTGGCATTATAGGGCCCTGAAATAGAAGGCCTGTGGCAGAGCCCAGGGGTCCCTTTCCAGCCATGGAAACACAAGTCCACTGATGGCAGCTGGCACTGCACCCAGACCTGAGGGTTGGAGAGACCTGCTTTAAGGGATACTTTCTGACAGTGGTACCTCTGGTGATTTCCCCGGAGCTGGGAAATGGTTCTTAGGCCTAGGGGACCTTGCAGTGCAGTTGCTGCTAGCATCTAAAAATAACTGAGATCTGTCTGTGCCAGCTTTCCTTTCTGCTTGCTTCAATCTATGAGCTTTGTAAGTGTGAGCGTCGATCTCCTTTGAGAGTCTGAGAGTCTGTAGCTCTCCTTTTATTTCTCCAGACTTTCCCTGACGCTCTGCTCCAGGCACTAAGCAAACACCTCTACAGACTATCTCAGTCATTCAAAGGCACTTCACCATCAACCTACCTCCTGTAAAAACCACACACTGGAATGCACACTCATGTGCACAGATTGGCACACATACCCCTCTGCTCATCCTCCACAATTAATACACACATGTACATAAACATTCACAGCTCTTCCTTTTTACAAAATGATACAAACCTGGTTTCTTTGATATTAAAGCATATTAGGAAGGTTCGGCACTCATCTAGATTGGGCACAGCAGTCTACCAAAATATCTAAGGTACAAATAGACAGAGCAGTAGCAGACTAATGGATGTGGAATTTAGTATATACTAAAGGGGAGACAGAAAGGATGTATTATCCAACGGCTGGTGTTGAAACTGCTGGCTCATTGTTTGGAAAAGAATCCCTATCATTTATCATGGCCCAAAATAGACCTTTAGATGAATTAAAAGTTGAAATATAAAAGAAATCAATGTCCTAAGAAAATACAGAACATCTTTGGCACTGCGGAGGATTAGCCTCTTCCAGCATAAGATCAAAAGGAGAAAGCCAACTAATTTGAATCCCTGAGGATGAAACTTACTGCACTAAGAGACAGGCAGAGAGATGCATTGTGGGGGGATTTAAGAATGAGAAAGCAGGACCTGTTAGATGTGTCAGGGGACAAAGGTACTTGCTGATGACCTGAGTTCAATCCCCAGGACCCACATGGTAGAAGGAGTAACTGACTCCAGAAAGTTGTCCTCTGACCTCCACATGTACACTATGGCACATATGTCATGTCCCAGGAAATAAATAAATAAATAATTTAAGAAGAATGTGACAGCAAAGAGTTCACAACTATAATCTTGAGTAAAGTTCTCTTATCAATCAATAGAAAAATAAAAATATCTAAAATAGAAAAAGAAATCGCATAAATGTGCTAATTTGAAAAAGAAATATAAATGGTCATTGAGTATGGGAAAGGGGTTTAATTCCATCACTTGCCACTGAAAACATCATATCAGCATGTGCTAATCAATATGGGTATCTTTCTAGTTTGTTTGTTTGTTTGGTTTTACTCTTTTTTTTTTTTTTTTCCCGACAGGGTCTACCTGTAGCCCCAACTGGCCTGGAACTGGAAATATAGAGCAGGCTGGCCTCAGTCTCACAGAGATCTACCTGCTTCTGCTTCCTGAGTTTGAGATTAAAGGTGTGTACCCCCATACCCACATATTTTTGAGACAGGGTCTCACTGTGCAGCACAGGCTAATGTTCAGAGATTCTCCTGCTTCAGCCTCCCTACTCTTGTGTTAACAGGTCTGAATCACCATACCACTTAAAATCTTAGTGTCTTTCGACAAGATTTCTTTGTAACAAATTTTAAAAAGATGTGAGTCAAGTGCAATCATCATTTTTGACAAATCTGTCAAAAACATGCATCAGAGAAAAGACAGCCTTTTAAATGAATGATTTATTCTTATTTTATGTGTATGAGTGTTTTGCCTGAATGTGTGGAAGTGCATTGGAGTTCTAGATGATTGTTAGGCACCATGTGAGTGTTGGGTCCTCTGCAAGTGCAGTCAGTGCTCTTAACCACTGAGCCATCTCTCCAGCTCAAAAAACAACCTTTTAAACAGATACTGCTGGAAAACCAGATTTCCACATATAGAAGAAGGAAGCTACGTTCATATTCGCCAGTGCACAAAACTCCATGCAAAAAATGGATCAAAGCCCTCAATGTAAGACCTGAAACTCTGAAACTGCTAGAGGGAAGTAAGTAAAACACTTCATGATACAGGCATAGGCAAAACTTTTCTGCGGAGGACTCCAATAACACAGGAAATAATCCCAAGAATTGATAAGTGGGATAATGTGAAATTAGAAAGCTGCAGAGCAAAGGGAATCAGCAGCGTGGAGAGACAGCTGCAGAATGGGAGACGTCAGACAGGGGAGTGATAGGAGGTAAAAAACCCCACAAAGAACTCAAGCATCCATCAAACCAACATATGGGCTAATGAACTGAACAGACACTTCTCAAAAGAAACGCAAATGGCCACTAAATAGTTTAAGAAGTGTTCAACATCCTTAGCCACCAGGAAAATGCAGGTTAAAATGGCCATGAGAGGCCAGCTCAGCCTAGTCAGAATGGTTATTATCAAGGAAACGGGCTGGAGAGATAGCTCAGTGGTTATGAGCACTTGCTGCTCTTCCAGAGGACACAAGTTGTTTCGCAGCACCCATGTTGGGTGACTCACAAATGTCTATAATTCCAGCTCCAGAGGATCCATCAGGCCCCTCAGCCACCTGCACACATGTGGCACACACATAAATAAAAATACATCTAAAATAAGACAAATAACAACAAATGCTGGTGAGGATGTGGGGAAAGAGGTACCCTAATACACCACTGGTAGGCATATTAAATCTGTACAGTCACTATGGAAATTAGTATTGCGGTTCCTCCAAAACTAAAAGTAGAACCACCACGTGACCCAGCTGTACCACTCATGGGTCTGTACCTGGAGGACTTTAAGGCAGCATACCATAGTGATACAAGTCTGTGTTTATAAATACTCTTCACAATAACCAGGAAACAGAACCAGCTTAGATGTCCATCAGCAGATGAACAGATAAAGAAAATGTTATATACATACATAATACATAACAGAGTTTAATTCAGATGTAAAAAAGGAATGACATTATGTCATTCACAGGAAAATGGATGGAACTAGAAATCATGTTAAGCAAATAAGGCAGACCCAGAAAGACAAAGATACACCTTCTCTTGTGTGCAAGACTGAGATCTAAAAGTGTGTGTGTGTGTGTGTGTGTGTGTGTGAGAGAGAGAGAGAGAGAGAGAGAGAGAGAGAGAGAGAGAGAGAGAGGGGACAGGAGATGATGAGAGGAAGGAAGAGATGTTGCAGGAAGATGGGGACAAACATGGGGGGAAGGGAGGGAACCAGATGGAGACTGGGCATGGGGAGGTTAGTGGGAGATTCGAAGAAAAGAGAGCAGAGTAGGACACAGAAGGATAAAGATGCCTCGACGAAGCCCATTACCGCATGCTGACCCAGAAATTAATCATAATAAAAAAGACATGTTGGTATCAGTGTTGGAGACATGGGGCAGCAGTCCTTTGGCAAGCTTCTGCTGGGGGTCATTGCTCACTCTCCTGAGGCTTTGAGGTGGGGTTTGCTCCTCTCCTGAGAGTGTCTCAAGGCTCCATCTTGGGTTCTTTTGTCCCTTCGTTCAGGATTCTGCCCCTCGAGAACCTCCCCCACCATGTGTCTCCTGTTCTGTTCTAATGGGCTCCTCTCAGACTTTCCCTCCAGCTTGAAGATCTAGTGAACTTTGTTTGACTTGTGTGTCTTCCATGCTGTTTCCCTTCCCCATCAATGCCCTCCACTTTCCTCTGCTCTGTGGGCAACACCCACACACAGCTAGGAGAGCAAGCCCGAAACCTGAAGACTTTTGTCTGATCATATTTCCTTCATTCTTCATCGTCAATCATCACTAATTCTTGATGGTGTTAACCTTGTAATTGCTGCTCCAGCTCCAACATTCACTTCTATGTCCACAGGAGGAACCAGGGTTTCTCTACCTGGGCACAGTTGATATTTTCAGTCAGGACAGTTTTCCTTGAAAGGAGTCCTAGGGACGGAGGATTTTTGTTTTTCTTTTAATGATATCCCTGACCCCTTCCCAGTAATACCACCTGACTCCCACCCAATACCCAAGCTGCTCTGTTCTACCCACACCCTCTCCTAGGGGTTGACGACATCATCACTAACTCTGCATCTGTTTTCTTCCTTTCTGACCCACACAATTTTTCTCACTGTCACTTGCTCCATCTCTTTCAATTTCTGACATAATTGTACATTTACAAATATTTACTTTTATTTTCAGCATATGAGTGTTTTGCATCATGTATGTGCAATGCCTGGGAGACCAGAAGAAGGTTTTGGATCCCCTTGGAAAGGGAGTTTTGAACAGTTGTTAGCCATCCTGTGGGTGCTGGGAACCGAACCCAGGTCCTCTGCAAGAGCAGCCAGTGCTCTTAACTGCTGAGCTATCTCTCCAGCCCCATAATTATACATTTGTATGGTGTGCAGTGTGGTGTGTTTCCCTATGTGTAAGTGTATGAATTGTGTGATGAGCAAACCAGGGTAACTAGCATATGTGTGACCTCAAGTATTATTCATTTCCTGTGGTGAGGTCTATAGAGAGCTAACTGCACTCTATTGTGCAATGGAATTCCACAATGACTCCTCCTAACTGTAACTGCTTACCTGTTGACCAGCCTCTCCCTGAATCCCTCCCCCCTGCTCTCCTCCCTAGCCTCTGGAGATCTTTATTCTACTCCACACTTCCATGAGGTCAAGGTTCCACAAACAAGGGGATCATGTGGTATTTGTCATTTTGTGCATGACTTACTTAGCATAATGTCCTGAAAGTTCATTCGTGTTGCTGAAAATAACAGGATTGCATTCTTTTTTTTTTAAATAGCTAAATAGTACTGTACTGTGTTTGTGTCCCACATTTCCTTGTATGTCCATCAGTGGGTGTGCACTTATGTTACTTTTGTTTCTTGACTATTGTGGATAGTTCTGTAACAAACAGTGGAAAGATTCCTCTTCCATAGATTGATCTCATGTCTTTTGGATAAATTTCCAGTTGTGAGATTTGATCATATGATGTTATATTTTTAACAGTGTGTGTGGTTGTATGAGGACATGTATATGTACATGTGAGTGTGTTTGCGTGTATATGTATAAGCATGTGGGAGGTTAGAGATTGACATTATGTGTCTTCCTTAATTGCTCTCCACCTTATTTTTTAAGAGACAATCTCTCACTGACCCTGGAGCTCACTGATTGGGTAGGCTGACTGGCCAATGTACTCCAGGGATCCATCTGTCTGTGTTCCTTCCCCAGCACTGGAGTTACAGACGCACACTGCCACATTTATCTATTTACTGATGTGTGTATGTGCGTGTACATAACTGAGAGAGCCATGTTGTGTGCATGTGGAAGTCACTTGAGGGCGTTGATTCTCTCCTTCTACCATGTGGGTCCCAGGGATTGAATTCAGGTCATCAGACTTGGTTGTCAGTACTTTTACCACCAAACCCACACCTGACTTTTTACGTGGGTTCTGGGGATCTGAATCAGGTCCTAGCACTTGCACAGCAAGCACTTTAGCAACTGAACCCTAGCTCCTTATTTTTCACGTTTTGAGGAACCGTTTTCCACAAAGGCTCTACTGACTTACCTTTGCACTAATAATTATACAAGCTTCCCATCTCTCAACATTATCAGCAGCTTTTAGTATTTTTTTTCTTTGTCTCTTTGATAATAGCTGTTTCAATTGGGGTGAGGCAAGATCTCACTGTGGATTTGATTTGCATTTCTCTGATGATTAGTGATGCTGAGCATTTTTATGCCCCCCTTTTGGAGGATAGAAGTAGGAGGAAAGGTCCTGCTATGTTGGCCTAGATGGTCTGGACCTCTCAAGCTCTTACCTTAGCCTCCCGAGTGCCACCTTCCCAGCAGATCTTTTTAAAATACAAATCTCATCTTGTGAAAGCACTCCTTTAAAGCTCAGCCAGGCCTGATGGCATAGCCCTGAATTCACACCTGAGGACGTGAAACAGGAGCATCACAAGTTCAACGCTGGGCTGGGCAACTTAGTGAGATCTTCTATCAAAATAGAAAGTTAAAAAGAGTGCTGGGGATAAAACTCAGTAGTAGAGCACTTGCCTGGCATCCGGGTTCCATCCCCAGGATCACAAAACAAAACAAACTAAACTAAACAGCAACAGAGCCACAAAACTTTTCACGCTGGCCATTTCTGATCAGATCTTAAGCAGTACCTTGAAAGTCCTTGGGGCTTGGCCTCTGTCTGGCTTTCTGTCCAGAGTCTGTGAGCCCCATGCTTCTGCTCATGGTGCATCCCTGTCTAGGTTTTATGGAAACACCAGTGTTGCTGGGAGACAGAAGCAGGCGGCTCTTTGTGAGTTTGAAGTCAGCTTGGTCTACATAGTGAGTTCCAAGGCTACATACTAAGACCCTGTTTCAAAAAATTCCACCAAAACAAAACAAAGAACCCAGTGTTTGTTCTCGCCACACAGCTTTTGCTCATCTTTTCCTTTGTTTCTAGTGCATTCTTTTATTGCACACACACACACACACACACATGTTTCTCACCTCCAGCCTTTCCATTGCCTGCTGATCACTCCCTGATGCTCCCCCATCCAGATCACACATCCACCATCCACCTGGGTCAGGTCCCTTAGGTAAGGGCATCCTTTGCTTTCAGCTAGAGTATCATTGTGGTGATTGTGGACCCAGGGATGCCCTTTGCTGTGCCATACCCCACCCCCACCCCCCACTGCCACCTCTTCCCTTGCAAAGTTTTCAGGAATCAAATCACTGGCCAGACAGAACTCATGAGGAAAACACCATCTTCATAGAGAGAAGAAGCACAGTCTTAGGACTGGACGATGGTCCCCACAGCCAGTGGGTTTGTAACCATCTTGGCAGGAATAAAATTGTCCTAAAGAGAGACACCTGTGCGTCTCTCTATCAGACTATTAAAATAAGAGGCTTCAGGGAAGAGCAATTTCTCAAGGAACCTTTGGGGAAGGGAAAGGCTAAAGCCTGGTGCTGCGTGAACTTGCCTCAAAGGGTCAGTGATGGGCAGGTCCACACCTTGACCAGGACTGCTTAGCCATGTGTACCTCTTGCCCTTCATTTAAATCTAAATCTCAGGTCAGCACCCTGAAGATGGACTTGGGGGTGGTCACTGGACCTCTTTGTTCCTCTCCCCAGCGTGATCACACTGAATACGTCTCCTTTCTCTGCTTTTCACTCTTACTCCTTTGTTTAATTGGCCTGTTAAGGTCAGGAGGCTGAGCACAGCACCTTAGGGCTACCAGGGCATAGGCCGTGACCCTAACAATCCCAGTAACAGGCTGACTCCCAGTGGGTGCAGACAGTTGATCTGCCCACACATTGCCTCCTGGATTACCAATGATGGTCCTGCACCCATCCCCAGATCTTAAATGTAGAAGACTGGGGATGTGCTTGAGGGCCACTGACCCCCACAAGGGTGCCAAACAAGGAAGCACTCATCAAACTCTGAAGAGGAAAGGGAATTACAAAGCAGAGAGACCTGTCTAGTGTGGGATGTGAGGGCTCTCCATGCAAATGGCAGGCCCCATACTACCCCTGTGCAGCCATTAGGAAGTAGGAAGGTGTGCACAACTGTCCCAGTCAACAGCACCCCTCTGCTCCATCCCATCAAATATGATAGGGGCAGAAATTTCCCAGAACGTGGAGGAGCCAGAGGAGCTGAGTCCAGTAGCCACTTGCAGAGCCTCCCTTTCAATTTGACACAGCATGTTGTCAAGGTCAATAGGAGCAGAACCAGGAGGATGACCAGTCTCCATGGAGGAGGATGATTCTCATCCAGGAGCTCCCACTGCTGGACTGAGCCAACTCAAAAACCAGTCAGGGATGACATCTCACGTGGATCCTTCCCTCCCTCCATCCTTCCTTCCCTACTTCCCCTTCTTCCCTCTCTTCCCTCCTTCCCTTCTTCCCTCCCTTTTCTTCTCCCTCCTTCCCTCCCTCCCTTCCTTCCTTCCTTCCTTCCTTCCTTCCTTCCCTCCCTCCCTCCCTCTCTCCCTCCCTTCCTCTCTTCCTTTTTAAAATTTTTGATAGGGTCTCACTGTGTAACCCAGTCTGACCTCAGATTCATGCTCCCCCTGCTTCAGCCTCCCAAATCCTGGGAGTGCAATGGTGCACCAGGTCCCCTATCTTACATGGTTCTTTCTTAGGCATCATTCAATATCTTGGATTCCTGGATTGGGGATGTACCCAGATACAGGTGTGGCATTAACACACAAAGACTACTTCTTCCTGCAGATATTGAGGGGTAGACAGTCATTTGTCACCACCTTGGTTAGAGTTTAATGAGTCTTCTTGGTCTTGGCTCCAGGAAGGTCTGAGCTGTTATGTTCTGGCTTGGCCACTACAACAGGAGCACAGGACCTGAGGCTGTCCAGGTGATACACAGCACGGTCAGAGTGTTGTGAGGCGCTTCACCAGAGAAGACCACTTGGACAAAGTTTTGCAGAATGAAAATCGTTACTGGCCGGGGCTACACACTTGGGTTCCGACACTTTTGTGTAGTAGCTCTGGCCAGTGGCCTTTGCCGAATGAAAGTTGTTACTGGCCAGGGCTACTACACAAAGGTGTCATAACCCAAGTGTGTAGCCCCAAGCCATCTCTGGGGTAAGCTTTTATACAGAGAAACCATAACCAGGGGTATAAAGCTAAAGTTCCCAAGCTTATAGGTGGAAAGCCCCCTTAACAATTTCTATTCTATTAAGTAACAATTACTATTTTGTAGAAGCAAGCCAAGCATAACCTAGAGAAGCCATAAATCTTCAGTTTGCAGCTGCTCTCCAGGACACTCTGACCTGTTCCCAAGACAACTGGGGTCCTGCTGACCTGTGTTCCATACCCTGGGCCAACTGCCTGATAATTTCAGAGACTAGAGTCAGTCTAAACTTTAACATGGCATAGCTATGGTCAAGGAGGTGCCCTATTACAAGAGCTCACTTCCAACATGGTGCTGCGGATTCTGGAAACTGCTGATTCTCACCAGGAAACTTGTGCCAGACACAGCAGAGGATCTCGTAGAAACAAGTAAAGGAAGAGGGGATGTGACCACCAGCCTCAGACTCCATGAACCTGCAGGGGCTGCAGACACTCACTTCTGATGACCTGGGGTGTAGTTACCCAGACTGAGTCTTGAGGCTCCAACTTTCACTGGAATCCCTCAATCCTGTTTCTTGATGCAATCCTTTCTGTCTTGGTATCCAAGCTAAGAAAACAAGTCATCCTGAAAGAATCTGATTTATCGTGTAATATTTCCTAACTGTATCAAGGAATCAGGAGTCCCAGGTGGGAACAGGGGTGCCCTACTTCTCAATGTTTGGTCACCCCCCCCCCAATTCTCATCTCACCAAAAGGAAGTGCCTACATGTATGAGGCCAGCTGTTGGTGCCAACATGGCCAGACCACAGACTCGTAGGTAGCCAAGACTCGTAGGTAGCCTAAATGGTATCCAAGACCTTGACTTGTGCCACAGCAAAGAACTGTTTCATGACACCATTCCTGAGGAGCTGTAAACAAAAATACTCCCCAGATAGGGAACCAATAACAGACCAAAGTAAGGGTACCACCAAAGTCCAACTTAGTGAACCAATGAGTTTATTGGGTTATTTACAGGAGTGTGGGTGAAAGGTTGCTTAGAGGAGCAGAAATGACTCGTAGAAAGCTGTATCACCAAAGCCCATCCCAGCATGGATGACAGTTCATGAAAGATGGAAACAGTGCACTGCACAGCCTGCAGGCAGCTCAACAGGAAGTCACCTGATAAGATATGTCTGGGTGACTTCCTTTTCAACAGGTTGGAAAGTGTCCTTTTCAGGTAGCTGTCTGAGCCTCTTCCAAACACCCCAGTTTGTCTAAGAGCCTCCTCAAAATTCCTTAGGGCTTATATATACTTGGGGAGGGAGGGGCCTAGTGCATCTGGAAAGTTTCAGGGACTTCCTGAAGCTATTGAATTGTTTGCTTCCTGTTTACTTTACTAATGAATTTCCATGCAGGATGGAATGTTTTACACACACACACACACACACACACACACACACACACTTTTTAGAACTTCCTGTGATTCCTTCTAACATGGAAGGTTTTATGTTGGAGGAAATTGCTACACAAGGAGGATTTTAGGACCATCCAGGGTGAACGAAAGTTGGCATTTATTGATTAATCAGAAAGGCAAGATGCACTTGAAGAGAGGAGTGCACCTGAGAGCCTCAGCAGCGCTGTGCCTGTGATTTGAGGCTTTGAAGCTACTAAATCTGCAGCTAAGTTTTGATATGAGTGTGTATGTGCTGGTACATACCTTCTCCTCCACAGAACTCTGTCCTTGAGAGAAAGCTTTTTGGTACACTGTGTAGGCTAACAGCTGGAGGAGCAGCGAGGACATCTCTTTCAAAGGGGTTCTTATTTACGGCATAAAGACTTAAGGCATAGCGTTAGCCATTTTAACAATCTCGTTTGTGATGCTTCTCAGAAAGGGAGTACAGCTCTTTTGTAAGTGGTCTAGTCAGTTGTGTCGATGTTCCTGGGTGTCAGCCAGGGAAAGATGGAAATCAGAACCGAGAGGGAGGGTTTTCCTTTCACCTCTCATGTTCCCTCCTTTCCCTAACTAGCTATCCTGCCTCAATTATAATGAGACTGGGATTTCCCAGACACATCTTATCAGGTGACTTCCTGGTCCATCTCTTGCCTAGTCAGTATTGCCCAATATACATGTGGTACAGATACCTCTTCCACTGGAGGGCAGCATCTAATGTCCAACTGGCTTTTGTGAAGTGGGGGTAATACCCAGCAAATCATCTTTCCTGCTAGCCTTTGTATAATAGTTGCTTGAGGTTTGCAGTCTGTGATCCCATCCCCCACGATGACTTTCCCAGGGGTGACAGGGAGCATAAAGGGTCTACCTGTCCCATACCATGGGAACATGCTTACTGCTGTGTAGGTCATACAGGGAATGTGGTACCCTGAAGGGGCTGGAATCCTACTGAATTTCTACACAGGAACATTTTTCTAAATCCACAATAGTTCCTGCATGTGTCTGGTGTACCAGGATGGGTTGCTCCATTTTTAGATGTCCGTGGTGGTGAAGTCTCTCTGGAATTCATGTCTGGGAACCAGCAGTCCAGTGTGGTCAACTGGCCACACCAGAGTAACCCCTCTGCTCTGGTTGATGTGGCCTAGATCACCACATTGCACAGCCTGGGAGTCTCCTCAGGAGTCTCCTCCTGAGTGCTGCTTCATTCCTTCTGTTTATTCTTTGGGTGATGTCTGTGATTGGCACATTCTCACGTCAGAAGTGGACCTCCAGGTCCTGTTCAGCAGTTGACTCAATAAACCATCATAGCAATTTGCTGAGCACATGCTAAGTCAACCATGGTTCCATCCAAGTTCCCTTTCAAATCAAATGATTTTGTTGTTTTGCTTTGCCATGGAATCAACACAAACAATGACTCAATCTGCTTTTGAGTCTGTGAACTGCTGTCACAGTTCCTGTCCAGGCATAGCAGAGCCCTTAGTGGCCCAATCCTTAGTGTGTCCATCACTGGACCCTATAGTAGCCCATTTGCACAGGTCTATGAGTCTATACTCATGTTAGGGAGTTGCTGTTAGAAAGGCCTGTACAGCCCTGAGTTCTGCCTGGACTGTGGCCACTGGAAAGAATACCTTCATCTATTCTTAATCAAAAGGTGGCCAAGGTTGGGGTGAATGACCATAGTGGCTCCTCGGACTCCATTACCTTTGAATCTTACTGATAATTCAGTGTACCAAGCTATGCTATCATCTAGAAGATTTTTTTTTTCTTTTTGAGACAGGGTCTCTCTGTAGCCCCAAGCTGGCTTGGGACTTGCTATGTAGACCAGGCTTGAACTCACAGAGATCCGCTGCCTCTGCCTCCCGAGTGCTGGGATTAAAGGTGTGCGCAACCACACCCGGCTCCATCTCGAAGATCTTTAAGCTGCAAGAGGAGGCAGGAACGTCTCCTAAGGTCTGCCCAACCTTGTATAGCCAGACAGGTACTTCAAAGAGTCAGCTGAAACTCTCGGGTCCCAATCAGATTCCAACTTGGGTGCAACATTTCCACTTGTAATGGAGCTATGCTGAGTTTGTCCTGTTTTGTTTGAACGATTGGTGAGGACCCAAGTGGGACTGGGCAGTGTAGGTCAGAAAGTTACATATGGCAGGCCAGGTGCTCTGTTTCTGTTAAGGCCCCAAGCTCAGGGTAAGATTTGCTGTTCACCTGGCAGCTATTGTAGGTAATTTATGTATTCCAAACCCAAGGACCACATGGAACCCATAGTGTTCGCCCCTTGGCACAGGCTCCCATCTTCATGGGAAGGGGTCACCAAGGACTGTTTAGCTCCACAGGTGTGGAGGGTTTCTTTGGCCTTGGTGCTGGGCCTGAATGTGCTGCAGGGTCTGCTATAGTGGGATCTCCATCCAACAGTGGCCATCTTTCAGGTAATGTCAATGAAAGTGCCCCTTAAAATACTCGGGTGTGGCTTATTCTGTCTGTAGTCACCAGACAGTTCCGCCAGCTCTTAGACTTCTTTCTTGATGGCAGAGAGTGATAAGGACTGAAATTTTGTTCAACTTTAATAAAGAATCCTCATCTAATTACCAGCTCATATGACTCCCAGGAACTGTATTTGTTAAGCAGGCCACTAGATCCTATCAGGAACAAAGACCCCACTTGTGTGTTTTAGTGTCTGTGACCTTGTGTGGAACCATACCAATCTGTTTCTTTTTAAAAATATTTTATTTATGTGTATGTGTGTATTGCCTGCATGTGCGTTAAAGAGCACCCGTGTCATGCAATGCCCATGGAGGTTGGAAGAGGGTGTCAGATCCCCTGGAGTTGGAGTTACAGACTGTTGTTAGCTGCCATGTGGGTGCTGGGAATTGAACCAGGGTCCTCTGCAAGAGCAGCCAGTGCTCCTAACCATTGAGCAATCTCTCCAGCCCCTCCAACTTGTTTCTTACATCAGCAATGAGGGAACTATTGATATAGTAGCTGGCAAGTACTTTGGGGGTGGGTGTAATTGTTCTTTTTACAGCTCTACTGCTATCCGTTGTGGGGTATTATAGGGAAATAGACAGATCCCTGCAGAATCTAGGTGTACTATTAATTGATGTAAGGACCCAGCCCACTGTGGGTGGCACCACCGTAGGCAGGTGGGCCTGAGCTATATAAGAAAGGTACTTAAACATGAGCCTGAGAGTGGGCCAGGAAGCAGGTTTCTGCTTCAAGTTCCTACCTAAGTTCTTGCCCTGACTTCCCCTCCACAATGGACTGCAACCTTTCTTCCCTTAAGTTGCTTTGGGTCAGAGTGTTTTATCACAGCAACAGAAAGGAAACTAGAACAATGTGAATGCAAATTGGTACCCCATCTTCTTCCCACAAAGGGATTAAGAATGTGCTTACTAGATCAATAACAATAACAACATATCATGTTTTCTATTGATCACCAGGGCTGGAGAGAAATCATAATGTCAGTATCTCAGGAGCCCAGAATGGCAGGACAGCATCTCACCTACAGCAATGTACTGTCGGCCTCAGGCTCCACAAGCCTTTTCTTTGGGTCAGACTAGGCTGCTAAACTCCAACAGACTGGTGTGTTCAAATTATACCCCCTTGCCTAGGGCAAGTCCTGTATCTGCAGAGTCAGGACTTTTCCCACCTAGTGTGCTGTGCTGCTTTTTTTTTTTTTTTTTTTTTTTTTTCCTGAATGGGGATTGGAGAACAGGTAATTTAAGTGGTAGGTGCTCCATAGTTATGGCTCAGCCGGTTTGCTGTGAGGAGATATCTCTTAGCTTCAGCTGTCAACACAGCCCAGAGGTCTTTGAGGGAGTCTCAATTGGGGGATTGCCTTGATCAGATTGGCCTGAGGGCACATCTGTGGGACATATTCTTGTTTGCTAACTGAGGCAGAAGGGCCCAGCCCACTGTGGGCAACACTGTCCTTAGGCAGGGGGTCCTGGAATGTATAAGAGAGATGAGCAGAAGCCAGAAAGCGAGCCAATAAACAGCATTCCTCTGTGGCTTCTGCTCCAGGTTCCTGCCAAGGGTTCCTGCCCTGACTTCCCTCGGAAGTGTAAGCTAAAGAAACCCTTCCCTCCCCAAGCTGCTTTTGGTGATGGTATTTATCACAGCATCAGAAAAGTGAACTAGAGAAAAGGTACATTCCTTGAAGAGGTGGTAATTTTCTGGGCTCCAGTCAATGATGATTTCAATATGAGTCAAGGTATTCAGCCTTATGATCTGTGGTTATGAGCCACTGAAATGCACCAAAGGACCCCATTCCTAAGCCAGTGGTCAGCAGGTCTCACCCCTTACCCCATGCAGGCAGAAGATTTGCAGGTCCTCCATCCATCCTCCAGGGAGTCTGAAGTTCAAGAAGTTGGGGTAAACCTGAGGAGCATACCTATGCACTTAAGTGAAACCAAGAACACATGAAATCTGGAACAGGGAAAGATATTCCAAGGCAGACAATCTGTGAGGGCTCTTTGCATCTACACAAGAACATCCTCCATGGCACTAGACAATAAAGCTTACACAGGTAAAAATCACGACATTCTCACATCACATTTGCATCCTCAGTACCTGGTATGGTCATAGTAAGCACACTATAAGTATGCATCTAATGAAGATCTTCTTATAGATTAAGAATAGTAACCCTTTGCTTCATGTGGTAAATAATTTCCCTTAGGTTGCCATTTAAGACTCAGCATTTAAAATTTTATTTATTTTTATTTTATGTTTATGAGTGTTTTGCCTACATGTATGTATGTGCACCACATGTGTGAAGTGCCCAGAGAGGCCTTAAGAGGGCGTCAGATCCCCTGGAATTGGTTGTTAGCAGCCTTGTGGGTGCTGGGAACTGAACCCAGGTCCTCTGCAAGAGCAGCCAGTGGTCTTAACTGCTGAGCTACCTCTCCGGCTCTAAGACTAAGGTTTTTTTTTTTTTTTTCTTCACAAAGGACTCTATCTCTCTGAGTGTGTGTTGAGGCTTATAGTATTTGAGTTGAACAGAATGTATGTGTCATAGTTTGTTTCTCCATTGCTGTGACAAAACACTCTGACAACTTCCAACTTGGGGAGGAAAGGGTTTATTCAGTTTACATCTCCCAGGTCACAGTTCATCAGGGAGCCCAAGGTAGGAACTCAGGGCAGGAACCTGGAGGCAGGAGCTAGAGCACAGGCCATGGAGGAACTCTGCTTACTGGCTTGCTCCCTCAACCCAGGTGTGTCAAGTTGATACTAAAGCTATCCAGCACAACTGACCCCTTGTCAACTTGACACACAAACACATCACTATTAAACCATAACCTTTCCAATTCTTGTCCCCAAGATATGTTAAGATTAATATCACAACATAAGACAGTACAACCTTAAAAACCCCACTGTCCTTAAAAATCCAAACACTTAAAATTCCATAGTCTCTTTAAAAGTCTCTTAACTGTGGGTGGGCTTCTGTAAAATCCTAAACAAGTACTATCTTATTTCAAAGGGAAGAATTGGGCACACCTAAGCAAAACCAAAGTCCAGAAAAGTAACTTGAGGCTGCTTTGTAGTTGCAACCCAACCCAACTCAAAATGCTTTAAATGTGGAGAAACTGGACACTGGAAAGAAAATTGCCCAAAAAATGGTTCAGCTGCCACTTGACCCTCTAAAACCCTCTGTCCTCGCTGTAAAAGGGGCTTTCACTGAAAAAGAGATTGTAAATCTAAATATGACAGAGATGGCAAACTTTTGCCACCTTTAAACTCCTTCCAGGGCAATCCTCAGCCCCACTAACAAGGACATCTGGGATTCACTCATGGTCTTCTGGGCTCCAAAGGGTTCTGGCAGCTCCAATGCTCTGACTCTGCTGTCCACAGCACACACAGCTTGTCTCGCAGACCCAGGCCAGCTCTATTCCACACCTACTGCTATCCATGGTGGTCATCCCATGGTCCCGGCATCTCCAAAAAGCTGGGTTCTCCACTGAAACTGAGGCTACACCTTCACCATGGCCTGTTCTTGCCTCGTGGGGTGCAAAGCCTCAGATTCTCTCCATGACCCCTTCAATCCTGGGGTCTTCACTGCAACTGAAGCTGCACTTTCACCTATGGTCTTTCCTGGCCTCTGCATGCCAAGCCTCAGCTGCTCTCTGTGACCCCTTCACACTTTCAACACCAGAACCATGCAGGAGACTCTTACACATTACCAAGTCCTGCTTCCAGCTTGAAATAGAGGTGCGGGTCCCCTCTGTGTGCTGATCCTGAGGAAATACCTCCCATGCTGGTCTCTCATTACTTATAGCTGATTTTTCAGCCCCAGCTAACCAGCATCAACTGTCCCAGTAAAGCAAAGGTTTTACTTTAGGTCCTGGTCTTTTCTTAAACACAGCTGATTCTTCAGCCCCAGCTGACCAGAACCCACAGATTCTCAATTCAAAATATCACACAAACAGCCCTGATAATGCTTCCCTTTGAAGCTTCACAAGCCAGGCCTCCATCTTCCACAACTCTTTCAATGTAACTCTTCCAAGCTCTACAGCAACAAACTCTAAGCACTCAATGGCTTTTCTAGCCCAAAGTTCCAAACACTTCCACAGTCCTCCCCAAAACACCAAGGTCACGTCTGTCACAGCAATACCCCACTCTCTGGTACCAATTTCTGTCCTAGTTTGTTTCTCCATTGCTGTGACAAAACACTCTGACAACTTCCAAATTGTGAAGGAAATGGTCTATTCAGCTTACATCTCCCAGGTCACAGTTCATTGGGGAGCCCAAGGTAGGAACTCAGGGCAGGAACCTGGAGGCAGGAGCTAGAGCACGGGCCATGGAGAAGTTCTGCTTACTGACTTGCTCCCTCAACCCAGGTGTGTCAAGTTGACACTAAAGCTATCCAGCACAGTATGTATATAGCTAAACTATGTTTATTTGCAGGTGATATGATACTATACACAAGAGACCCTAAAGATGGCGTGAAAAGGTCTTAGGAATGACAAATTCTTTTTCTCTTTTTTAATTTTTATTTTTGAGAATTCCAAACATGAGTATTGTCTTTGTGTTATTTCTGTCCCTTTGAGTTCCCCACCCACACTTCCCATGTCCCCCCTTCTCAATTTCTTGTCCTCTTCTTTATCATTATTACATATATATATACAGTTGAAATATACACACTATGTGTGTGTATGTGCATGTAAAATGCAATGAATCCATTTGGTGGTGCTCCTGTGTAGGAGCTGTTTAGGACTGTCCATTTAGGATTAAACAACCTCTCAGGAAGTTAGTCTCTGGAGAAAATAGCTTCTCCCTTCCTCAGCATCCATTGATTGCCTGTAGCTCTTCATCTTGAGTTGGGACCCTGTGATAGTCCCCTCATCCACCTTGGTATGTCACCTGGTTTTGTCATTACGCAAATCTTGTTAGACTATCAAACTGTGGAGATTTCATTGGATTTTCCTACCTTGTCTAGAATGCCTTAAGTACCAGCAGGCGTCTTGTCCCTCTGGCTCTTACATTCTTTCTGCCCCTTCTTCAGTGATGTTCTCTGAGCCTTGGATATAGAGGTTGCATTGTACAATTGTCACTTAGAGCTGGGCATTTGACCAGTTGTGGGACTTAGTAATAGTCTCCATCTTGAACATAATGTATTTAATTGGGGATAGCTTGTAGGTAACTGGGACCAGAATGACACCTGGGTTGTCAGAAAGAGTGCTATGCTAGCATTTAGGAAGCCTGGTTCATGGTCTTAACTAAGTTTCAGCAGGTGTGTGGCCCTGGGCGCATCTCTAGACTTTAGGGTCTTCAGCTTTTCATTTGGAAAATGAAGGTATTAGGCGGAATCAGAGCTGTGGTTCCATTGCTTTTGAAAATTTAAGGCTAGAGAGGTATTTCAGTAGTGTGTGGGAATGATAGACTTTGTGAAGAGAGACAAGCAATGGTAGATTGGGATGGACCTCAGACTTCTGGAAGTCTTCAAGAAAGGATGAAGATGAGTGGAGCAGGTGTGTGTGTGTGTGTGTGTGTGTGTGTGTGTGTGTGTGTGTGTATGAGCATCTGTGTGTATGTACACGTGTATGTGTGCCTATGTATGTGTTTGCAGTGCCTGTGTATGTGTATATGTGTGGGAGTGTGCACGTCTGTATCTCAGGTAATCCTCATTCTTGCTGTCCTGCAAAGCAACCCTAATTTCATTATTACAGTCAAATATAAGTTCTACTGCAATTAATTAATTTCTTTTTAAAATATTTTATTTATTATTTTTATTTTGTGTGTATGAGTATATTGCCTGCATGTATGTGAGTGCACCTGTGTCGTGCAATGCCATGGAAGTCAGAAGAGGGCTTCGGATTCTGTTGTTAAGGAGGGGTTTGCAGCCACCATGTGGATGCTGGGAATCAACCCAGGACCTCTGCAAAAGCAGGCAGTGCTTTTAACCCCTGAGCCATCTCTCCAGTCCTGAAATTAATTAATTTCTTGATTTTTATTGAAGTTCTTTGTTGGTTCAACAAATTTAGGAAAGCATAAGGAGACAAAAGTTTTGCTCTAAATATGTGGTTTAATAATATTTTCATGGACAGACAATTACAGATGAAAGAAGATCATTTCTGTCCAATAATATGTATCAGTCTGAGGTTTCAAGAACACAGATAAAATGTTTATTATAAAGGATTGGCTCACATGGATATGGAAGCTGGATAGTCCCAAGATCTTCAGTCAACAAACTTGAGACTCAAAACAATTGATGGTTTTGTCCTAGTCACAGTGACATATCCTGAAACCAAGACAGCAATGGTGTCTGTTTCTGTCCTAGCCAAATCAAAAGGCAGAAAACTGCTGTTGTAGCTGAAAGACAGCAGGTTTGGGGGTGTTTATAGGATTGGATGAGGCCCGTGTGTGCTAGGAGGCCAATTTGTTCTACTCGGTCTACTGATACACATTTCTTATCCAGAAATATTTCCACAGACACAACCAGAATAATGCTTAAGCAAATATCTGGGCATTCAAGTTGATCATGGTGCAGTCAAGTTGATCTATAAGAGTAATTATTACAAAACCAACTGCCCTTAAAAATCTATTATTATGGCACAGCTATAAAATGTGGGGCACCCACTCTTCTGTAAATAAACCCCTACCGTATGCACTGTTATAAATAATAATAAATAAAATATTAAAAAAACAAAAACAAACAAAAATCTATGATCTGACTCTAGGTGTAGGCCTTTTCTGGGTAGTGGTGAGATATAGGGCAACTGTCCCTTCCAAGAGATGCTCATGTGCTTAAGAATTCCGCATATAGAAAAACAATGGCAACCTTTGAACAAGATTTGGAATTAATGACTGAGAACTTTGTGTGGCCCATTGTGCTTTGCGGGCTTGGAGGGGAAATGAGTTTCTTCAAGTGGGCATGTCAAAAGTCTGCATCCCCTCATACAAGTGCCAGACCATGCTGGAATATACCTCAACTTCTGACCCCTTTGCCTCTGCTTTCTTTCTGGCCTTATAAACCCACTATATATTTCACCTCACAATATCAGCTCTGTTTTCCATTGGTTTAGCAACTTCTAGTTGGTGGCCTTTATGTTCTTGGCTCTGTGTTTGGTGCTGGTGCTGGGTGGAGATATAGATGTGAACTATACCTCTCTGTTATGCCCACACTCACCTGTACCCGATACTGCTACACTGTTCTCTTGCAATCATCTCCCAGGAACTGGCTGCCCATCTTCCCCCCATTATTAGCCACTATCCTTAGTTTTCACCTTTTCTATGCAATGAGCCCCTTTGGAAGTCTGGGGAAGTGGAGGGGGTCTTAGAATCCTGTCATTACGTATAAAGATGAAACATTTAGAGTTACAAAAGAATTTTTATACTTAAATGCATGGTTCAAAAATTTAATTTGTGCTATACAGACATGACTATTGATACAGACATAGATATAGATTTAAACAGACAGGCACAGAAATAGATATTGACCCATACACAGACATAGACACTGACACAGACACAGACGCTGACACAGACACTGAAACACACAAGATACAGACACTGACACAGACACAGACACTGACACAGACACAGACACAGACACTGACACAGACACAGACACTGACACAGACACTGACGCAGACGCAGACACTGACACAGACACTGATGCAGACGCAGACACTGACACAGACACTGACACAGACACAGACACAGACTCTGACACAGACACAGACACTGACACAGACACTGACACAGACACTGATGCAGACACAGACACTGACACAGACACTGATGCAGACACAGACACTGACACAGACACTGATGCAGACACAGACACTGACACAGACACTGATGCAGACACAGACACTGACACAGACACTGATGCAGACACAGACACTGACACAGACACTGATGCAGACACAGACACTGACACAGACACTGATGCAGACACAGACACTGATGCAGACGCAGACACTGACACAGACACTGACACAGACACTGATGCAGACACAGACACTGACACAGACACTGACACAGACACTGATGCAGACGCAGACACTGACACAGACACTGACACAGACACTGACACAGACACTGACACAGACACTGACACACAGACACTGACACCGATACACAGACAGAGGCACAGACTCACACACAGACACTGACGCTGACACACACACAGACATAGACACAGACACAGACATACATAGATAGTGACACAGGCACTATCCTAGTTTGCTTCCTGTTGCTATAATAAAACACTGACCAAGAGCAACTTGAGGAGGAAAGGGTTTGTTTGACCTATAGCTTACTGTCCATCACTGAGGGAAGCCAAGGCAGGAATCTGGAGGCAGGAACTGAAGCAGAGACCACGGAGGACTGCTGCTTACTGGCTTGCTTCCCCTGGCCCGCTCAATTACTTTCTTTCAACCATCTAAGCACACCTGCCTAGGGATGGCACCACTCACAGGGACTTGGACTCTCTCACATCAATAAGTAACTAAGCAAATACCCCACCGATAAGCCTACAGGCCAATCTAATGGAGACAAGCCATAGATGAAGAAATACATAAAGAAATAGAAAATAAGCCTTTTGCTGACCCATCACATATGAGATTCAGCAGCACATCTAATCTTGCCCCCATTTCAAAGGATGATAAGATAAAAGCTACTTGAGGGGTAGAAGAGATGGCTCAGCAGTTAAGAACACTAGCTATTCTTGCAGAAGACCTGGGTTCGAATCCCAGCACCCATATGGTGGCTAACTCCAAGTCCAGGGAATTTGATGCCCTCTTATGTCCTCCGTGCACACTGCATGATGCAAGTGCACTTACATACATACAGGCATAACATGCATACACATAAAAATAAATAATAAAAAAATAAAAACTACTTAAAGACATATATGAAAACAGTGGTTGTGACATGAACATTATTTTTCCCCTTTTTTGTGTGAAGTGTGTGTGGTAGGGGTGGGTTGTATGTATGTGATGTGTATGTACACCTGGAGGCCAGAGGAGGACATTGCCTGTCCTTCTCTATCACTCACCACCTCATTCCCTTGAGACAGGGTCTCTCCCTGGACCTGGAGCTAGGCTGGCAGCCAGCAGACCTCAGACATCCTCTTGTCACCCTCCACTGCCCCAAAGCAGGGATTTCAGGTTCTGGTGCAGATACACCTGCTTTTTTACATGGGTGCTGGGAATTTGACCTCATGTCCTCATGCTTGGGCAGCAAATTCTCTTACCCACAGAGCCATTTCTTTACCCTATATGTGTGACTTCTAGTGGTGACAGTCAGAGATCTTGCTAATACCATTGGGGTTTTTTGCCCATCTCATAAATGAAGGAAATGTTATAGATCCTGGAAACAAAGATATGCTCCCCCCGTGCAAGGGCACAGTTCTCTGAATTCTGTTTGTGGATTTCAGGTTATGAGCCCTACTAAGCTGATCTCCTTACAGCAGAAGTCAAGTCTTGCAGGTTTTCTGATTGGAACTTTTGACGGCTCACTCTTTCAGCCATGAGTTCTCAGTGTCTGCTGGAAAACATTCATGTTCAGCCTGGCATTCAGCAATTCTATTTTACCAATTAATTTCTTCTCCTTAAGAATTTTTATATAAATGATCTCGTAGAGTCTATTCTTTTTTTTTTTTTTTTTTTTTTTTGGCCATTTATGTTTACTCTAAAGTCTTCTTTTTTTCGGTAGGCATGTCCTCCGAGAGAACTAGCACTGAACCCCAAGAGACTCCATAGGCACAAGGGGAGACAGTCACCCCTCTCACCCAATCTGTCACCTTCAATTGCATGAAGGGAGGGTCTAAGGACAGACACTGAGGAAGCTGGGAAGCAAGGGGGGCGGATATTCACTCTCTTTGTGTGGCACTGGTGGGTCGAGGCACTGGCAGTGCAGATCTCAAACGCTTAGCTGAGATGTAAGAAAAGAGCCCAAGGCTATATGCCTTTGTAAGCAACTTTCTTTCAGACTTTATAAACTTTATACAAAACCCCAAATGGAATGCACAGTGTTGCTTTTGTCCATCAGTGTTGGGACCACATGGCCCTGGGATCCCAGAGTGAGCCTGGGTCTCCCAGGAGAGAATTTGGCATTATATCTTTTCTGAGACTCACCCATGATTTTAAAATAGATTGCATGATATGCCATTGTATAAATAAACTGATACTTGTCCTTACTTGGAGATGTGTTGAATATATTCATTTTTTGCATTGCTTGCAAAGGACATTGTGTTGTTTATTATTTCATTTTATTATTTTTTAATTAAAAAATTTTTTGGGACAGGATCTCCCTGTAGCCCCAATTGACCTAGAACTCAATATGTAGACCAAGCGGGCCTTGATCTCACAGAGATCTGCCTCCCTTTTCCTCCTCAGTACTGGGATTAAAGGTATACACCATGGAGAGATGGCTTAGTAATTAAGAGCACTGGCTGCTCTAACAGGGGACCTGGGTTCAATTCCCAGCACCCACGTGGCACCTAACAACTGTTCGTAATTCCAGTTCCAGGCAATCCAGTGCTCCCTCTGGCCTCTGTAGGAATTGCATGACCCAGGTGCCCTTACTTACGTTCCAACAAAAGGCTCACTATTTGTAAACTAGCTTCTGCTCCCTAGTTCTGTCCTCTCTCTAATTCTAGTCACCAGATTCAAGACATGAAATCCTGCATTCCTGGCTGGATGATGCTGAGTTTACTTCTAGACGTGACTGCCTTCCACTTTTCTCTTCCCACCAGGTCGGATTCTGCATTCTTTTCATAGTTTCCTTGTCTGGCTCTCAACCAGTGTTGATGTCATTTGCTAACTGTCCTCTCTGCATTGGGCTTCTCTGATGACAGCCAATTGTGTTCTGATTTGTATGGTTTCTTTCTTTCCACTTTAAATTTTTTGGAGAAGTCTCTGCATTTTTTTTCTTTCATGCTGAGATTTTATTGGTTGAGGACCAGCACATAGACATTTCAATTCATACACAGTTCTTAATGTACGTACCAAAAGTCTAAAGAACCATGTATTGTGTTTCTTTTTAAAAGTCATTCCAGTGTTGTTCCAGTTTCTAATGTGGTGGCACATTCCCCTTCAGAGGACTCATGTAACAGTATCATCAAATGCTGAATGACAGTCCTTACTTCCACTGAAATTTGCATCCATACAGCTACACACTCAAATTTTCACCTTTCACTGCACATTATCAAAACTGTTAGGAAAACTGGACCACTATGACCAGAAATGTTACAGAGGGCACACAGCAATGACCAAGGAGTAGTTTTGTTTTGTTTTGTTTTAGAAAACAGTTTACTAAAAACACAGGACTAGAAGTCATTGAAAATATTCAAGACACATTAAATGAGACTCCAAATTGCCATTTAGTATGCTCTGGGTCACAGGATATAAAACTAACCCCTCTACAGAATGTTACACTGACACCCAAGACAGTCACAGCTTCCCATGATGCAATATCCCACTATTTTCTGGTTGTACCAAAAAACAAACAACCAGTGAATGATTTCACCTCTTAAAATATCATTTACACTTAAAAAATGGGATGGGGGGATTTTTCCCTTTCAAACATGTTTCTAGAGCTACTAAAAAACTTACATTTACAAAATAGTTGATAAAAACATTCCTCTGGATTGTACAACAGGGTGGCAGGGACATGATGTGGATTGCCTGACTTGAGTCATTCTCTTCTTCATCAGAGGCGGGGCTCTCCTCCTTTCTGGTCTCTGCTTTCTGCAGGCAGGTCCTCTTTAGTCTCCTGGTTGGCTACTTCGGCCTGCTTTCCATCCCCCCTTTTTCTTTTTATTCACTTTTTTTTTTGTCCGAAGATTTATCCTTTCCCACAGTCTTTTTTGGCTTGGGTTTCACTTTGGCCACAGCCTAGGAGCTGACCTTCCTCTTGGGCATCAGGTTTGGTGCGTGTGAAGCAAAGGGTAGTCACCGAGCTGCAAGGCCTGGCCGCTGCTCCTCCCAACGCCCCGACTCGAAATCTCCATCTTTTGTGCATACATCTATGACTGTAAAGTTCACCCTGAATGCCCCGTTAGCTACGAATCACAGACTTTCATATTCAATGAGCACTGAGGATGTTATAGGCTGCCATTGTCATAGTGTATTGCCACTGTAACTTAAGGGATGCTTTCTGTATAGACTGAAACTTCTATTATTACGTTCATATGCACACAGAGAAGGTATATGTTTCCAGAAAAATGTTTTCATCATTAAGCAATCCTCCTGTTTATTCTAAATAATGCTTTTCATTTTTTAATGTATATTACACGACATTCATTTTTTAAAATTATTTATTTAATAAACACATACTTAGAAGTAGCATTTCATTACAACAGCATTGACATATTCAATAACAATTTCCTGAGCTAAGATGCATCTTTTTCAAAACTGGCTGTAAATTTTTAGGATTACAGTTGAATTATTATAGTTATACAATATTGTACTCAGTATAAACCCTATAAGACATAAAACTAAATGAGGTTTTAACCTTTAAAAAAGATCTCCATTTCATTATTAAAATATACAGTTTCATACAGAAAAATTCATTTTTAATGCAATTGACATTAAGATGTTTGCACATGCATTTCTAATCTCTATATATCTGATTATTACTAGTCACAGTCGGTTACTTTCTGAGCTCCTTGGCATCTGAGCATGGATAAAAAGTCGTCAGGTAGCTTTCAATA
>NW_008352479.1:947525-948301 GCF_000622305.1 Nannospalax galili | reverse complement strand
TGTTAAACATCCAAGAAGGTTAGTTCCACCAGTCTGGTACTTTTAATTACTGTGTGCCATGTAGATAAATGTTGAACAAAGACCATTTGTTCTCAGATAAACATTACCTAGACATATATTTCTTGATCTGCTATGTATACTTTGTCAGTAGGTTGTAGGAGTAATATGGTTCCCTCTGGTTTTCAAAACTAGATAGGCATTATTTATCTCTCACATTGTCTCACCCCTCCATCATGGTTTTCCCCACTTAAGGTGCCCCGATTTCCCCCCTTTTTCCCTTAATAATACCCTTGTCCTGTGGTCCTACCTCTCTTGAGCTCCTTCTTTCCCTTTGTCCCCTAGGTTCCTTATATACCCTTCTCTTCCCCCTCCCTTAAACTGACCCAATTTTTACCAATATCTCCCTTCTTAAGCCCTGTTTCCTACTGTTCTTCTCTTTCATGTTCTTTCTTTTCCTTTACCTCCCTGGTTCCTTTCCATTATCCTGGTTCCTGTATTTATGTCTGCATACATACTCACTTATCAGGGTTTAGTGCTAGAATCCACATATGAGGGAGAACATACATTGTTTTTGTTGTTGTTGTTGTTATTGGTTTTTTTTCTGAGTCTGTGTTATTTCACTTAATATAACAGCTTCTAGTTCCACCCATTTAGCTGCAAATTTCATGATTTCATCTTTCTTTACTGCTGAGTATAACTCCATAGTATAAATGAACCACATTTTCATTATCCACTCGTCAATTGAGGGACACTTAGGTTGCTTCCATCTCTTAGCT
>NW_008352479.1:946701-947276 GCF_000622305.1 Nannospalax galili | reverse complement strand
CTGACTGGGGTAAGATGAAATCTTAAAGTGGTTTTAATTTGCATTTCCCTAATTATTAGTGATGTGGAACATCTTTTAAGATGAGTCATAGCCATCTTTACTTCTTCTTTTGAGAACTCTCTGTTAGGCTCCTTAGCCCATCTTTTAATTGGGTTGCTTCTTGTCTTGAGTCTCTGTTTTTTGAGTTCGTTGTATATCCTGGATATTAAACCTCTGTTGGATATGTCACTGGTGAAGATTTTCTCACATCCTGTGGGTTTTCTGTTCATTTCCCTGGTTGTCTCCTTTGATGTGCAGAAGCATTTTAGTTTAATGAGGTCCCATTTGTTAATTTTTGCCCTTGTTTCCTGAGCAATTGATGTCTGGTTTAGAAAATCTGTTCCTATACCTATATCTTGTAGGTTTTTCCCAATGTTTTCTTCTAACAGTTTCAGAGTTTCAGGCTTCACACTGAGGTCTTTGATCCATTTGGAATTGACTTTTGTGCAGGGTGAAAGATAGGGGTTTAGTTTCTATCTTCTACAGGTGGAGATCCAGTTTTGCCAGCTGAACATGCTGTCTTTCCTCCAGTGAAT
>NW_008352479.1:944731-946495 GCF_000622305.1 Nannospalax galili | reverse complement strand
CATGGTGATATTGATTGGCATTTCATTGAATCTATAAATCCTTTTTGTAGGATGGTCATTTTCACAATATTAAGCCTTCCAATCCATGATCCTGGGAGATCCTTCCATTTTCTGGTGTCTTCTTCAATCTCTATCTTTAAGGATTTAAAATTTTCCTTGTAGAGCTCTTTAATGTTTTTGGTCAGGTTTATTTTGAGATATTTTATTTTTTTTACAGCTACTGTGAAGGGGAGTGTTTCCATGTGCTCTTTCTGTGATTCTTTGGCATAGTTACCTGGAGTAAAAACTACCCCCAGGTTTTTTCTATATGATAATCAGGCATTGCCTGATAGTCTGGAAGATAGGAGCCCACTACCACATGTAAATAAAGCACACTATGAGCACCTATCAACTGAGGCTTTTGCTACTACCTCCACACTATAAATTCTCTAGTTCTCCCACTGAATAAACGGAGCTGTTTTAACTGTGTCTGGAGTTGTATCACTGCTGTTTCACTGCGCCTGAGATCAGTCTCCCCGGAAGGGCTGTCTTCTGTCAGTGCTCACTGGCCGTCCTGACCCCGTTCGCCGCTTCTGCTCTCCGTGACCTCGTGGGCTGGTGGCCAATGACCCGTGAAGAGAGGGAGAGACCCCCGCACCCTCCAGTCCAATTCTCTCTAGGACTTTGAACAAAAATGCATGTTGAATTTTGTCAAAGGCCTTCTCTGCATCTATTGAGATGACCATGTGGTTCTTGTCTTTGAGCCCATTTATATGATTTATTATGTTTATTGACCTATGTATATTGAACCATCCCTGCATCTCTGGGATAATGCCAACTTGGTCACGGTGGATGATCTTTTTAATGTGTGTCTGTATGCAGTTTCTAAGTATCTTGTTGAGAAATTTTGCATCTATGTTCATTACAGATATGGGTCTATAGTTTTCTTTTTTGGTTGTATCTTTACCTGGCTTTGGTATTAGAGTGATGGTTGCTTCATAGAGAATGTTTGAAAGCTCTTCCTCCATTTCTATCTTTTTGAATAAATTAAGTAGTATTGGATGTAGACCTTCTTTAAATGTCTAATAGAATTCTGCTGTAAATCCATCTGGTCCTGGCTTTTTTTAGTCGGGAGGTTTTGTATTACCGTTTCAATTTCTTTTTGTGATATGGGTCTGTTTAAGCTGTTAATCTCTTCTTGGTTTAGTTTTTTTTGGTTCCCATGCCTTTAGATATCCCTCCATTTCTTTTAGGTTTTCAATTTAGTAGCATATATGTTTTTAAAGTATTCCCTTCTAATGTTCTGTATCTTTCTGGTGTCTGTTGCGATGTTTCCCCTTTCATCTCTGAATTTGTTGATTGTCGATTTGAAGGTGCTCTTTCTTTCTTTTGGTTAACTGGGCTAGCAGTCTGTCAATCTTGTTTATCTTTTCAATGAACCAGCTCTTAGAATTATTGATTCTTTGTATTGTTTTCTTTGTTTCGATTTCATTAATTTCTGCCTTGATTTTTATTATTTTTTCTCGTCTTCTGGGTTAGGGTTTCATTTCTTGTTGCTTTTTAAGTGTGTTGAATTGCAACGTTAAGTCATTTATTTGTGTTCCTTCCGATTTTTTGATGTAGGCACTTAGAGCTATAAACTTCCCTCTAAGACTGCTTTCAATATGTCCCATAGGTTTTGTTGTGTTGTATTGTCCTTTTCATTTAGTTCCAGGCATACTTTTATTTCTTTCTTAATTTCTCCTTTGACCCATTCATCATTCAGAAGTGTTTTGTTTAATCTCT
>NW_008352479.1:943834-944350 GCF_000622305.1 Nannospalax galili | reverse complement strand
TTCTGATTAGTTTTAGTTTAAAGTCTATTTTTTCAGATATTAGAATTGCTAATTAATTAATTAATTGCACTTTTCTTAGTGCCATTTGCTTGGTATATTTTTTTCCATCCTTTCACTTTAAGATAGTGTCTGTCCTTGAAAATGAGACGAGTTTCGTGCAGACAACAAAAAGATGGGTTTTGTTTCTTAATCCATTCACTTAGTCTGTGTTTTTTGACTGGGGAGCTCAATTCATTAACATTTAAAGTTATTAAAGAAAGATGAGTATTGAATCCTGTCATTTTTATTTCTGTTTACATTCTTGATATAGCCGTACTTTTCCTCAGCTTTACCTTCATTAAATTTCTTTCTACACCCCCTTGGGTATAGTCATTCTTTTTTTCAGAGCTTTGTATTGCTTCCAGAACTCTCTGAAGGGCTGATTTTGTGGACATGAATTCCTTCAGCCTATTTATGTCATGAAAGATTTTTCTTTCCCCTTCGACTATAATAGACATTTTGGTTGGGTATAGTAAT
>NW_008352479.1:904328-942991 GCF_000622305.1 Nannospalax galili | reverse complement strand
GTTTACTTTTGGGGCATGAAAAGCTGGTTCCTCTAAGCTTCTGTTTCTCTCTTTTGATTTTATATTGGAGTGGCCAGATTGCTTTTGTCTTTAGGAGTTCCCATAGAGGCCCAAGTCTGATGAGGCTCAGATGCTCTCACACTTTCTCCTAAGGTCTGGATCCCCCTAGGAAAGATTTTGGCCTCAGGAGTTTGGGGTTGGGCTGGCCGGGAGCCATGCCCAGGAAAGATGCTGGTCTAGGGCAGCTGGTGGCCATGTCACCCAGAGATGCAAAAGGAAATGGGGGCAGGAAGAGGCCCCAAGGGCTCCTGGGGACTGCACTGAGGAGCAGGGTTGGTCTGGATGCAAAGGATCAGGAATAGGAAAGGTCAGCCCCAGCATCCAGGAAAGAAGCTGGCATGTCATGCAGGCCCAGGGAAGCAGAGGGAGGCAAGGGCAGGGCCAGGCCCAGAAGCAGTGCTCCTGGGGACCTGCGAAGGAACTGAGTTGGTCTGGGTGCAAAGGATCAGGAAGCAGTGGTGTTTCCCCAGGTGTCTGGGGCACCAAGACGAGGAATGTGACAGGACCCAGGCTAGGAGGAGGGGGTGGGGATGGGAGAGTGAATGAGGCTGGGGGAGTCAGGGCGCGGAGGACGCGATGGACTTACCCTGGAGAGAGAGGCCTGCGGTCGGAGAGAACAATGCTTTTCATTTTAAATTCCTTTCTTAAAATTTATTTTTTATGTGCAGGTGTGTTTTCCCTTTGTGTATGTGTATCATGTGCATGCAATGCCAGAAGAGGCCAGAAGAGGGTGTGAGATCCTCTGAAGCTGGTTGTTTTCTGCCATATGGGTGCTGGGAACCAAACTTGGGTCCTCTGCAAGAGCAGCAAGTTCTCTTAACTGCTGAGCCATTTCTTCAGCCCTTGAAGTCTTTTCTATTGTACATAAATACTGTTGTGCACTTTCTCTGCTACATTCTCCACCCTTTTCTTCCCTGTTCTGGCCACAATTCATGTCATCGAAACTCCCTTGCCAGATACTTTGTGGTTAGATTGCTACTGTAGTCAGGAGACTTCCATGAAGAGAGTGTTCAAACACTCTTTGCTCCTCTTGCTTATGTTGAGCTGCATTATCTAGAACAAAGCTTCTTAAAATTTGTGTCATGGGCTAGAGAGATGGCTTAGTGGTTAAGGGCACAGGCTGACCTTTCAGAGGACTGGGGTTCAGTTCCCAGCACCCAAATGGAAGCTAACAACATCTGTAACTCCAGTTCCAGGGGATCCTACACCGTCTTCTGACCTCTGGCATGACACAAGTGCACCTACCCATATGCAGGTAATACACTCATACACAGCACATGAAATTTTTTATTTTGTCATGACACCGTAGGGTCCCTCTCTTAAAGTTTCAACTGTTAACTTGACACAACCCAAAATTACCTGAGGGGGTCCCCAAAGGAAGACTGTCTCAATCAGACTGGCTTGTGAGCATGTTTGCAATGCATTTTCTTGATTCTAACTGATGTACCGGGGTTCAGTCCAGTTCACTGTGGATGGTACCATACTTAGGCCTGGACTGTATAAAAAAACTAGCTGAGCAAAAGCCAGGGAGAAAGGGCAAAACCCAGCAAGCAGCTTTCCTCCATGGCTTCTGCTTCAGGTTCCTGCTTCGAGCTTCTGTCTTGGATTGCCTTGATGGTGGACTGTGACCTGTAAGATGGAATAAACTTTACTCCTGAGTTGCTTTTCTCAGAGTGATGAAGACAAACTAGGACAGAGTTGAATAACTGAATATCGAGGTCATGAAAAAAATTGGCAATAGTAAAATATTTCTGAGTGTGCAACAACCAAATATTAATTCAATCTCAAATATATAAGGATTCTGAGGTGTTTCTGACAGTGCTCACCTTACAGAACTCTAGTTTCAATGCAACCTTGCTCTGAACACACAACAAATGCACTTCGAACTGTGCACACCTCCTCACTGTACAACACCAACAATTGCTGCCTGAAACACCGCAGCTCAGATTTGAGGCTATCATGTTGCAATCACAGTGTTTTTACCATCTGTAGAAACATAACAATTTCATTACAGCTTCAAAAGAAAAATTTTCATGCTTTCCTTCCATCATTCCTTAGCATGCAGGTATCAAATTGGTATATCTTTGGATTGTATTGTGCTATACAAATAAGCACATCCATCTTACTACTATGCAAATTTCTTTTTGTCTTTAACACTGTTAAAATTAAAATTATATATGCACCAAAATTGTTTTAAAATAAATATTTTATGATTTATTATCAGTAAATGCTTGACATGTATGACTATTTTATATACTTATGCACCTGGAGTCACGTAAAAATTTTCCAGATGAAAAGTGGTCATGAATGGAAAACATTTAAGAATCCCTGTTCCAGCACAAACTCTGTTCCTCCATGTTCGTTGCTCCTGAGGAGAATCCTTATCCTAAACTCTGAGCTCTGGCCAAACCATTTCTCTCTTGCTCTTCCAACCTGAGACCAGCAGCACTGCCTCTCTAATCCCCATCAGCTCCTGATTTTAGCTCCTGACCCCTGCTTTCCATCATAGGTTGTCCTGAAAGTTTTTTGAATCATCTGGTCTGTGTTCTTCTGAGCCCTAGACTGATGGTTACGGTCAATCGTATCACCATCTTTTCACTTGGAACTTGCTATGCAAAAGGGAGGCAAGGATTCACCCAGCAAAGGTGGGAGATGAGGGACTTGATCAGCAAGTGGGGGACGACTTAGCAGAATTCTTTCTAGGATTTGGCTGGGCAGGGTAAAGACAGGATGGGACCAAGAGTGTTCAGAGGAAGCTCACTATGGTTTGGTCAAGGATAGTCTGCCAACAACTTTTTCCTCTCCATTTTCCAGTTCAATAATTGTATCTTCAGCTGGGTCTATGTAGCTAAGCCCTGGCATTCTAATCCCATTATCTGCTTAGTGATTTCTAGTGAGGGAGGGGAGAGGAGTAAGATTATAGACTACATGCAGGAAAGGTATATGTTGTTAGGGCTCAGTCTGCTGAATCTGTAATGTGAAACACTGACTAGTTCATAGGATACATAGGATACATCATTCCAGAACATTCTCTCATAACTCCTCCCATGGATTATTTCTGTTTTGATATCCATTACCATCAGTGAGCTTTGGCCATTCTTGAACTCATAAAAAAGGGATGGCACAGTGTGCACCTGAGTGTGGCCATGCACTCCAGGTCATGGCATGCACAGGTTGCAGCATGCTTGGGTGCTGCCAAGCCTCGTTTGTCCTTCTGGGTGACTCACTGCACACAAAACTATACATAAGCAGCAGTCATTGTAAATGAATGTGCTGAGTCATGAGTGCTTTGCAGCTCTCTACTCCCCAGGTTTGGGATCAGGCAACATCTTGAGCCAATTGGCTGTGTTTCTTCGTTTGGGACATAAAAACAAATTCAACGCCTGGGCGACTTTAATAACTTCTGTTCTTTAATCACATTAAATGTGGAGACACAATAAACAGCCCGAGGAGAGCACTGACTGGGTGACTGCTGTGAGTATAGAAGGCAGCTGGTAACACTGCAATCCCACACTGTTAAACAGTGGAAGCGGTCTTTTGTCCTCTGACCCTCCTGTCTGTCTCTCCTTTCTCTTGATGGTACTGTTCTGGATGGAAACATCAGAAAGAACATGAGACCTGCTCACTACTGGTCTGAACTGGAGAAAGAGAAGTCTTGCTTTTCTTTTATCTTTTCTCTCCCTTTTCATTGTTGTTACCAAAAGTGTTGGTATAGCGAGGGAAATATTGTATGTCCCACAGGCTGTTTCTCCTCCAAGTCTTAGATGCAGTGAAACCACACAGCACAGTCATTGCTATTTTCCTTTGTGTGTATGTGTGTGGTATGTGTGTGTGTATGTGCATTCATGAGTGTAGGCATGCACGTGGGAACATGCATGCACATATGTACAGGTGCATGTGGAAGCCAAAGGTTTACATCAGGTGTCTTCCACATCACTTATCACCTCATAAGCCAAAGCTCTAAAAGAAAACTTCAAAATAAAATCAATTAACTATTAGCATGATGATAGCACATGCCTATAATTCCAGCACCCAGGTGGAGGCAGGGGGATCAGGATCATCCTCAGCTAAGTAGTGAATTTGAGGCCAGTCTGGGCTACATGAGACCCTGTCTCAACACTTCCCCCAAATGGTGACTAGAGAGATGACTCTGCAGTTAAGAGCACTGGCTGCTCTTGCAGAGGAACTGGGTTCAATTTCCAGCACCTGCATAGGACTAACAACCAGCTGTAACTCCAGTTCCAGAGTATCTAATGCCCTCTTCTGGCCTATTCAAATACTGTGTGCACAGGCGCACTTACATACATGCAGGCCAATAAAACCCAAATAAAAATATACCAATAACTATTATCACATTCTGCTGCAGGGACACATACTGCTCCTTGAGCTTTCCCGCATTTTCTTGTCCCCTACAGTTCGGTAGAGCCTGTGACTAGTTCTGGCCCGAGTGTGACTGGCTGCCACTTTTGATAGAAAGTATTTAGGGGCCAATGTATATATCTTCAGCTTCCTCATTCCCAGGGAGACTAAAGGGATCTAATTTGGTGCAATAATAACACAATGATGATATCTCAAATCTGGACTCCCTGGAAACTCTAAGGAACAGAGCACCCTTAACCTACATTGCACACACAGCGAGTCAGAGATGAGACTGCAAGGTAGCTCAGTGAGTAAATGCATTTGCTACGGAGCCTGAAGACCTGAGTGTGAACCTTGAGACCCACATGGTGGAAGAAGAGAACCAATTCCCTTGGGTTTTCCTCTGACTTCTATACACACACTGTGGTAGACTCATGCATCCACCTCTCCACTGTACCTTACACAGAACAAATAAATGTTTTTTTAAAATTGCATCTGATAATTTCTCTGGGGTTGGAGAGATAGCTCAGTGGCTAAGAGCACTTGCTGCTCTTCTAGAGGATCTGGGGCTCAGTTCCCAGAACCCACATCAGTGGACTCACAACCATCTATAACTCTAGCTCCAAGGAATCTAATGCTGTCTTCTGGCCTCCATAGGTACTGCTCTCTCTCTCTCTCTCTCTCTCTCTCTCTCTCTCTCTCTCAATAAATAAATAAATAATAAATAAACTGAATTTTTTTTTAAAAAAGAAGAAATGAGCACACAGTGTTACATCACTAAGACTTGGGGGACTGTTTATTACATTGGCATGGTCTAGACCAGCATGACTGATGGAAGTGTGTACACAAAATAAGACATTCTCTTAAACTCAACTCAGTTTAGCCTGACTCTTCTGTGGTTATACATAAAGGTTCCACAAATGTGGGGCCTTAGTTGTGTCCACTAATGTATGTCAAGCTTTTAGGATAATGGAGAAGACCGATAAATATTTATAATATGAGTGCATTTTAAGAGATCTAGAAAGACTGTGAGTGGAGCTTTCCAAAATGGGAATGCAGGAGTAGTGGTGCATACCTTTTGCCCGGTACTAGGGAGGAAGACAAAGGCAGATCTCTGTGAGTTTAAGACCAGTCTGGTCTATATAGGGAGTTCCAGGCTAGCCAGAATTGCATAGTTACACAGACACTGTCTCAAAAACAAAATAAGTAAAATGAATAGGAATATTCAGGATCTATAAAGGTCTCTTATTTTGCTTTGCTTTCTGAGATGCTCTGGCTATGCAGCTTCTAAATGTTGATGCTTCTGCTGAGATTACAGGTATGTGTCACTGCACTTTCCCGGGCTACATTGAACTTAAATAGCTCAGATGAGCTGGTTACAATAAAAATGCTGGCTGGCTATGTATACCTAGGTGAGAGTGAAATCCATTTCTTTGGGGTCTGCTCTAAGGGCCAACAGATTAAATAATGGAGAGAGAATTCAGAGGTGGATGAGCTACATATCACATTCAAGAATTTGCTGTGTTTTTCCATCTTAGAATTCCTTTGTTTCCTGCTAATTTTTATAGAGAACAAGACAAAGCAAAATGTATCATTTTGAATAATGCAATTTAAAAATTAATTTGGAATAAAGTAAAAAGATGTGATTGGTAACCTCCTATACTTTTAACTTAAATTTTGGTTTAAAGGATGAGGAATTATGTTGCTTTTTAAATTTAGAAACTTCACATTCTAAAACCATCAGGGTAAGATGACATTGGTAATTATACTGACAGCTATAGATATTAGCATGAACTCAATACCAAAAATAAATCAGACCGTGGATAATGGGAATTAAAAAAAAAACAGGCAGAGGCAGTAAAGAAGTTAATGTAGGTTGACTTTTCTTTCTTCGAGTTGGTTTTACTTTGAAATTTTGAACTTAACTCACTCTTCTAATTTAAGATGACAGGCCAAGGGAGAGGTGTCCTATTGGCTCTAAGAAACAGCAGTGAAAACTTAAGACCTGGGTAGATTTTTTAAATTATTTTTTTCATCATACAAACTTATGGGGTATAATGTTGTCATGGTTTTTTTTACACAAACCTAGACACATCTGAGAAGAGGGAATCTCAATTGAGGAATTTCCTGCATCAGATTAGCCTGTGGGCAAGTCTGTGGGGGCATTTTCTTGATTGCTAATTCATGTAGGAGGGCCCAATCCACTGTGGGCAGTACCATCCCTAGGAAGGTGGACCTGGGCTGTATAGGAAAGGCAGCCGAGCAAGCCAGGGGAAGCAAGCCAGTAAACATTCCTCTGTGATCTCTTCTGCAGTTCCTGCCTTGAGTTCCTGCTCTGACTTCCTTCGGTGATAGATTGCATTGCGACCAAGAGTTTAAGACAAAATAAACTCTTTCCTCCCCAAGTTGCATTCCATCAGCAATGGAAACCAAACTAGAACAGAAATCATAGTATGATACATTTATACAGCATGGATAACCAAGTATGGGTAATGAATGCCCCCATCTCCTCTTCATCATTTCTTCTAGTTATTCATAAACTGCATAGTAGTTTCTTGTGGATGATAACTACCTTGCTGAACTGCAGAACGCACTTATTCCTGTAGAGTTTATTACTGATATCTGTGTTTGGGTGCTCATCCTCTAACCTCCCACCATGCCTCCTCACCCTCTCCAGTCTGTAGCAATCACTGCTATACATTCTGATCAACACTAACCTTCCACGTTGGAGACCTAACATGAGTAGGTGTCTATTTGCTTCTGACTTACTTCATCTTGCAGAATGCCCTCCAGCTCCATTCATTTTTCTGAAAATGGCAGGACAGCATTCTCTTGTGGCAAAATGGTATTCCTTTCTGTAGACATACCACAGTTTCTACATCCATTCATCCATGGGTGGGCCTCTTGGTTAGTTCCATATCTTAGCTATTGTGAATAGTGCAATAACAAATGTGGGTCTGCAGGTTGCTTTCTAATATGCTATTAATATAATTTCCTTTAGGTCTACATCCTGGAGTGAGATAGATGGCTCATATGGAAGTTCTAGTTTAGTCCATGAGGAACTTTTTTGTTGTTCTCTACAGTGGTGGACTAATTTATGCCTGCATCAACAGTATGTGAGGGCTTCTCTCTCCACAGCCTCTCCAGAATGAACAATTTCCATTCTTCTACCATTTATTCTTTTTTTGTTTGTTTGTTTGTTTTTTTGAGTCAGTGTCTCCCTGTAGCTCCAGCTGTCCTGGAACTCACTATGTAGACCAGGCTGGCCTCAAACTCACAAAGATCTGCCTGCCTCTGTCTCCCAAGTGCTGGGATTAAAGGCATGCACCACCACGCCTGGCCCCATTTATTCTTTTAAAAAAATATTTATTTTATTTATGGGTATATGTGTTTGCCTGTGTGAGTTTATATGTACCATGTGTGTGTGGGTGCCTTCAGAGGCCAGAAGAGGGCATCATATCCTCTGAAGATGGACTTACAGGCAGTTGTGAGTCTTCTGATGTGGGTACTGGGAGCCAAACCAGGGTCCTCTGGAAGAGCAGCAAGTGCTCATGACTCCCGATCCATCTCTCCAGTCACTATCCACTTTTTCCTGTAACTTTATTCATCTTTTAAATATACTTTTGAAAAGGTTGAAACCAAGTTTTGTGTCCAGAGATTGCCTTCTTACAGAGGCCTTTGACGACTGACAACCCCAGATTATTCCAGTATGCATGGGCAGACATAGGCTGGCTGTGACCATAGAGCTGGTACTCTGTCTAGTCTTGGTAACTGCAGTGTGTGGTACCCAGCCCAGCACTTCAAATGTATGCTGAAGAAGGCACACTTGTGTTGGAGATTCCGTATACTGACTGATTAGAACTGTGGTTGTAAGAAGGTGGGATATGGCAGATCAAGGACCAGAATTATCTCTTGCTACCTTTAGTCTTCTTAATACTTGTCACTCACTTCTGTGGCTTACTTAACATCATTTTGACAATCAAGTCAAAGCATTGGAGCATATGAACTTATCTGAGCACTAAGTTCCACCAGGCCCAAGGCTAAGACTATCATGTTAGCATATGAAACCTGTGGCAGAGCTCTCCCCACCTTACTGTAACCTGTTCATGTGATGTTCCACTCATGTATTTGGTAAGTGTATTGATTTATGACTTTCTTTGATTTGGTGACTATAAAAAATTTATACAACTGTGTTTTTTGGTGAAAAATGTTACTAGCAACAATCCGAATCTATGTCCCCTGGTCATGGCCACTCTTATTTGGCTGAGAATAAATGATCTCTCATTCCTTTGGAGCAGAGCTGTGTGTTGTATCCACAGCAGCCAGGGTGCAAGAGGAAAAGCTGGCTCTGGGAACAAGTTCTGTGAGCAGCTTAGGGCTGGAAGAAGACCATCTGTTTCTCCAAGAGGCCCACAGGACACTCCCTGCCTGTACACTTTTACCAGAGCCATTGGAGAGAGATGGTGCCCTCCTTCAAATGCCCCTTCACCTGGGGACTGTTCTGGTCAGTTCTCCTTTACGGAAACAGGTAGGCTTGATCAAGTGGGTGGATCACAGCAGGGCAAAGCATGGAAATGGATACGGTCCCTGTGCAAAGCTGGGGAGAAAGCCACTCCACCTCTGGGGGAAGCTGGTACAGGGACCGGAAGTGCCCAGCAGGACATGGCCAGAGCCCAGGAGGGATTTCTTCATGCCTGTCACTTTTACAGAGTGGGTCACTACAGCCAAGGGAGGGCTTCAGCCTGGTCCAGAGCCACCCTATGCACAGGGTTCTGTCTTGTGACAGTGCACTGGGACTGTGCCCCTAGAGGTTGGGGCACACCCTTGTCCCTGGTGCTGCTTTGAATTCTCAGCTAAGTGGTGTCTCCGTCTTTTGGACCTCTGTGCATCCCATCTAGCTCAACTTCACAGCTCCTAAAGCCCTAGTGCCTGCAAAGGAGCAGGGCCCTGGCAGGCGAGTCACATAAGCAGATATGTCTGTCTGCACACAGAAGTCCTGCGACATGGTAGAGGATGAAACAGGCCAGTATCATTCCAACATTGTGTCTCATTTCTTGTTAAAAAGGGAATGTTTTCATGTTTTTCTCCTGAAATATTTTTAGATATTGGAAAGAATGATAAATTTCTAATTATTCTTATCATTAATACTTAAAACTTTCTTAGTTTACTTATTTCCACTGTAAAATTACCCAGCATACAATTACTGACACCCAATTTCCCACAGAGGCGATGCCCTGCACTCTTTATTTTCAGGACCAGTCAGCTGCTTACCTGAAACTCAAGTACAAGATTCTGGCTATCAAATGTCATCTTCCAGTTGGATATGGTGATAGACACCTGGAATTCCAGCACCGGGGAAACTGAGACGGGAAGACCTCCACAAGTCCAAAATACTGTCTCCAAAAACAAACAAACAAACAAACAAACAAACAAACGACCAATTGAATAAACTTGTGTAAAAATGGTTTTATCCAGGTGGCGCTTCGGTTCTTTCTCCCATCCAGGCTCTTTAAATTCTTCTGATTTGGTTTCACTTCCACTTTCTTTTTAAAAATCATGTCCCTTTCTTATTGTTGTTTTGGTTTGGAGAGAAATAACTTTGAGTGAAAATTTGGAGCAAATTGTGATGTCTAGGTTGGAAGGAAAACTGCCTCAGGGTCTGAGAGATCCCTGGAGAGCTGGTAGACACTTGCCTGACCCCAAAGGTGAGACACACCCTTGATTTGGGGCAATGGAGTGGATGGACTGTTTTGCAGATAAAGGCCTGTCTGAAGGTCTGAGGTCAGGTGATCAGCCTGGCTTTCTCCATGCCTTTGTGCATCCATTACAGACAGATGTTGCAAAGGTCTCCTAGAAAAGCCTGGATTCTGATTGTCTGGTTTGGACCAGCCATTTGTTGCCTGGTAATGACAGAAGAACTCTGTTCCAGGCTGAAGAACTCATGTAAATATGAGGCTGAGCAGAGAAGAACCACAGATATCTGTGCAGAGAATGCAGGAGCCGAGAAAGGAAGGGAGACAAAGTGCAGAAAGCTCAGCAACACCAAAGGAAACAGGACAACACAAGCCACCTAAAGGAAAGACCGAGACACTAACCCCATCACTGGACCTCCCAGAGAGACCTGAAGACACGGGTACACTAAGCAAGAAAGATGCTCTGATGGCAACCGATGAAACACATGATACATAACGAACTGCCTGGAGGATAAAGACAGGGAGTAGGTTGGGATGTATCGTAAAAAAAAGACCAAACAAAACAAAAACAAAAACAAAACCTCAATGCAGACATGGGAGAGAAACAATAAGAAAATTGGATAACCAATTCAGGAAGGACCCAAGAGAAGGTTCCAGAAATAGAGCTAAGAAGCAAGACATTTGCAAAGAAATAGAGCAAGAGACTTCTCAGAGAAAGCAATGTCTAGGTTGTAAGTGATAAAGTGGGCTGGGGAGGTGGCTCAGTCAGTAAAGTACTTGCTATGTAAGCATGAGGACCTGAGTTTGGATCCCCAGAAGAACCCACACAAAAAGCAAGGCATGGTGACACACAGCTGTAATCATAGGGCTGAAGAGGTGGAGCTAGGAAGATCCCTATCCAGCCAGTCTAGATGAATTGGTGAGCTCCAGGTTGAGTTAGAGACCCTGTCTCAAAATGCAACGAAGAGTGATTGAACATGATAGCATTCCATAGATGTTTACTGCTGTGACTCTTAATACTATAATCATGTAATATGAATTTTAATTTTAATAACAATTTGTTTCCCAAATCTCAGGAAATCTCAGATTTCTTTATAGCTCAATGCTTAAAAGTGTTTTCCTCTATGAGGGGACTGAACTATCTAATGCTTTCTAAGTTTATATATGTATTTATTCCTATAAATTCTGAAGATAAAACTAGTATACATTTTTTTTTCTGATAAAACATTGAGTAAGCAATTTTCACCTATTCATTCAACTTGTATTCACTGAGCACAGAGGATGTGTCTGGTCTGGTTTGCAAGAAGAAACAGCAGAGGTTGGGGGTGGTGATGCATGCCTGTAATCCTAGCACTTGGGAAGTGGAGGCAAAGGATCAGGAACTCAAGGTCACATTTGGTTATATAGTGAGTTCCAGGACAGCCTAGGCTACATGAACACCTGTCTCTAAATTAATTAATAATTAATTAATTAATTAATAAGTAAATAAATAGAGGGCTGGAGAGATGGTTCAGGGGTTAAAAGGACTAACTTCTCTTGCAGAGACTCTGAGTTCAGTTCCCAGCACCCACATCAGGCAGCTCACAACCACCAGTAACTTCAGATCCAAAGGATCTAACACCTTCTTCTGATTGCCTCAGAAACATGCACTCAGAGATGCACATGACCACACACACATACATAAAGATAAAAATAAAATATTGTGAAACGACAACAACAACAACAGCAAAAACCTTCAAAAGAACCAGGCAGAGGAAAAGGAGGAAGAAGAGAAGGAGGAAAAGGAGGAGGAACAACAGAAAACCAAAGGGAAAAAATATCTCTGCCTCAGAGTTTACATTTTAATGGAATGGAAATGGGTATATTTAATAAAACCATATCATACACTATATGTGAAAAAAGTGAGTGTGAACAAAGGTAGATCTGAGGCAGAGGGTGAGTCACCCTGGAAAGGTGCAGCTGGTAAATCAGCAGAAGTCAGTGAGACAGAATGTCCTGGGGACCTTAAATATGAAACCCAGCTACTGAATCATTTGAAAAGGATCTTGGAAAAACAAACGTACAAAACCAGAAGAAAAGCAGAATTGTACACTGGGAAAGAAGGAAACTGTAGGGAAACTGTTGTTACTTGGCTCATCGGTGAAAAATAATGCATAGACACCTCTTCATACCTGTATTATCTTATCAGTACTGTAAAACCATATACATTGTTTTCTATCCACCATTCAAGTGGGAGGATAAGAAGTTGACTTTCTTCCCTATAACACCCCCTCTGCCTCCTCTCTCCAAAGGCTACCAGTGTGTGTGTGTGTGTGTGTGTGTGTGTGTGTGTGTGTGTGTATGTTGTATTTTACTTTGTGCATTGTTTCAAAGATGATTTGTTTGTATTGTTTTTAGTAAAGCAAATATCAGCTTCAAAGGAGCTGAAGCAAAGATAAAACTTGCTGACACATAGTTCTCCTGTTTTAAGAAAATAAATTTAATCTCAACACAATAAAGTAAGTGTTGTGGAAAGTTAATAGAATCTCACAATTCCTTGAAACACTTGGTAGTCTTTCACACCATTGCTCTAATAACAGCTTTTATATAAAAATCATGTATTTAATTCAAAACCAATAAATTTCTGATCATTATACTTCTCTTTCATTCTCAGAGGCTCAGATTATGATTTGCTTGTATTTTCGAATGGCAGGATACAGCTTCCAAGTCAAATGTTGTGATCTCAACTACAGACTCCTATTCTGCAGCTAATGGTGAGTCTGGCTACTGGTTTACCTAAAGGTTAATTACAGATATTGGCAGAGGCAGGATGAAATTTGGGGTTGGCCTAATTCATTATTAATCACAGTGTGATGTCCCATGTTTGCACTGGGAAAGTAGTGTGTTCTATTTGGTGTTGTGAACACTTCCTCAGGACTCAGAATTCCTCCCAAGGGCTCAGAAAACGCAGAATTCCTCCCAAGCATGAGCATGTGTTGTGGACAGAGAAGACTGAGTAGGGAGAACAGAGAAGCCAGCACCTCAGAGGCTGCCCCATTTCCCCATAGATGGATGGTGGAGAAGCCTTAGAACAGCGTGATCACCTGGTCATTGATATGTTCACAGCAAAGCAGGTTCCAGATCATCTGTTGAAATCCATCATGCACTCATTTGTTTATTCATTCAAATAGAAAATGTATTGAATGCCTACCAGTATGTCAGGATGTCAGTAGTGGGTTATACCTGGCAGCTGTAAAGAGAAAGAAGAAAGGCAGACAGGGTTTATTAGAAACATCTCTTTTTATTTTATGTGTATACTTGTATTGCCTGCGTGTGTGTCAGTGTATCCGTCGTGCGATGCCTGTGGAGGTCAGAAGAGGGTATCATATTCCTCTGGAACTAGAGTTAGAGGCAGTTGTTAGCCACCATGTAGATGCTAGGAATTGAACCCAGGTCCTCTGCAAGAGCAGCCAGTGTTCTTAACCACTGAACCATCTCTCTAGCCCCAGATTTTTTTTTTTTTTGAGACAAGGTTTTGTTATATATCCTCAGCTGACCTAGAACTTGAAATTCTCAAATTTGAATAAAAAAGCAAAAAGTAAGCAAATGTTAAAAAATTGGTCTGGTGTAGAGCCTGGTGGCAAGGGCCTATAACCCTACTGCTCAGGAGACTAAGGCAGGAGAGTCACAAATTCGAGCCCTACATGGCCTGTAGAGTAAGTTGAGACTGACCTAGAAAACAGAGTGAGATCCTGCCTCAAATTTAAACTTAAAAAGAAGGCTAGGATGTGTCTGAGTGGTCGAACTCTTGCAAGCATGCACGAGACCTTGGGCTCAATTCTTAGTACTGAAAAAGTGTTGGTTTTGTCAAATAGAAGATAGGATTTTGCCCTTAGTTTCAGGAAGATAACCTATATTACACTTCACAGAGGGGTCTTTAAGGTGGAGACTGGGCAAACTTCATCTCTGGATCAGGCTATCCACACCCAACAGACCAAAGATGGGCTAGTCATATCAGAAAAATAGACTATGTGATACTGAGAGGGCTTTGGGTCTCATAACATCATTTAAGAGACTGATTTCAGTCATGTGAACAATCAGACAATATTTCTTTTCTTAAAAAAAGATTTATATATTTATTTATATATATTGTTTCTATTTGTACCTACATGAATTTATGTGTACATGTGTGGAGGTGCCTGTGGAAGCCAGAAAATGGCATCAAATCCCCTGGAGCTGGAGTTACGGATGGTTGTAAGCTGCCCCATGTGGGTGCTGGGAACTGAACTCAGGTTCTCTGCAAGAGCACTAAACACTCTTAACTGCTGAGCCATCTCCCTGGTGCCCCAACCAGTCATTCCTATGTCATGGAGCCTCAGTGAAGACTTCCCGGTTAGCATTATATGCCACTCACGCTGTCAGACGTTTGCACTGGGAAAGTAGTGGACCCTGACAAGGCGAGCTCCCATGGGAGCCCTCCTGGGCTCTGTGGTATGAATCTCTTCTCCTGGCTCATCTTAATCTGTATTCACATCCTATAAGCAGCTGTGCTCATGAGTAAGACATCTTTTTTTTTTTTAACTTTTTAAAAACTTTTTATTATTTTTATTTTATGTGTATGCGTGTATTGCTTGCATGCAGGTAAGTGCACCCGTGTCGTACAATGCCCGCGGAGGTTAGAAGAGGCTGTCGGATCCCCTGGGACTGGAGTTACGGACAGTTGTTAGCTGCCATGTGGGTGCTGGGATTCAAACCCGGGTGTTCTGCAAGAACAGCCAGTGTCCTTAACAACTGAGCCATCTCTCCAGCCCTGGAAAGATAGTCTTAAGTGAGCTTCCAGCTCCAAAATTTATGATTCAATCAAACAATTAGGTTAACTGACATGACAAAAAATAAAATAAAATAATGTCTTGCCAAGCAGAATGTGGTAGTGCATGCCTATAATCCCAAGCACTGAGGTGGCTGAGGCAGGAGTCAGAGTTCAAGGTGCCAGGTGGTGGCACCACCTACCGTGGGCTAGACCCTCCCACATCACTCTATCAAGAAAATGCCCCACAGACATGACCACTGGTCAATCTGATAGAAGAAATTTCCCAATTGAGGTTCCCTCTTCCCAAACGTGTCAAGTTGACAACTGAAGCTATCCAGCACAGTTATTAATTGCAACCTTTTTATAGGGTAAGTTTTGAAACAATTTGCCTCTTAACATAAGCTGAATAAGTTCATGTTATATTCATCCAATATGATGGTTTAGGGCAAGAAAAATAAGAATGTGAACCTCACCCCTTATCTCTCTCATCACTCTGTAGCCCAGGCTGGCCTTGAACTCATGATCCTACCTCAGCCTCCCAAGTGATAGGCATATACAGTGACTTGGCAGAAGTCTCTCTAAGAATAATGTTTTGCTAAGGAAACGAACCAGCATTTACTACCACTGTGTTAAAACACACACACACACACACACACACACACACACACACAAACCCCAAAACCCAGCCAGCGTGGTAGCACACGCCTTTAATCTCAGCACTTGGGAGGCAGAGGCAGACAAATCTCTGTGAGTTCGAGGCCAGCCTGATCTACATAGTAAGTTCCAAGACAGCTGGGGCTACAGGAAGATCCTGTCTCAAAAATAAAAACTAAAAAAAAAAAAAAAAAACCAAAAAACCCACATACTTATAAACTTGCTTACAAATTCATGAATTACCTTAAAAAATGTAATCAATTACCTAATAGCATTGTTTGTCTCTTGGAGAGCAGCTGTGTGTGGATAAATGATGATTTTTGCTGATACTCTTTTACATTAAAATATTTATTTACTTATCTATTTATTTATTTGGTCTCACTATGTAGCCCTGGCTGGCCTGGAATCCACAGAGATACATCTGCCCCTGCCTCTCAAGTGCTGGGATACCTAGCTATAGTTTTTTTCCTAAAGATTTATTTTTATTTTTATTCATGTATATGTGTGTCTCTGTGTGAGTATGTGCAGGTAAATGCAGCAGCTGGCAGAGGCCAGAAGAAGGCATCAGATTCCCTGGAGCTGGAGTTATATGCATTTCTGAGTCACTCAGCATGAGTGCTGAGAACTGAATTTGGGTCCTCTGCAAAAGCAGTACACACTCTTTAAGTGCTGAGACATCTCTCTAGCCTCTCTTTTTACACATTTTAAATGATCAGTTTTATGAAACACTGTCTACTAAAACATCAGTTAAAATTTTAAAATGCTGAAGCTCTGTGTCTCTGAGATCCATGTCAGGGCTAACTCCCCCTCCTCTTCTTGTTGGCTCTAGACTGCAGAAGACAAGGTCGATTCCCTTAATTCCCATTTTGCTAGGAGATGCTTTTTAAAAATTCATGGAGGAATTGTGTTGAATTTTAGCAAGTGCTTTTCCATCATCTGGTGAGATGAGGATATATTTCTTTTTGCTTTAATTGCTTAATGCACTGAATTACAGTGATAGATATTTTCAGGTTGAGTCATCTTTCTCTTTCTGGAATAAACCCATAAGATATTCTTCTTAATCCACTGCTAGATTCAAATTACCAGGGACTCATTAGGACATTTTCCACCCCTATTCCTAAGTGGGACCTGCCAGTCACTTATTTCTCACTGATCACTGTGGGTATCAGGTTATGCAGTTTCATAAAGGAGGTGGAGAAACAGCCAGTGTTTTCCAGACCACAGAACAGCATGTGCAGCTCAGAGAGTCTCTGTCCTATCTGATCATTTAGCTCCAGCTGCCTCTTTTAAGATGTCTTTTTTTTCCCACTTAGAAATTATCCATTTCTTCTAGGTTTTCAAACTTATTGTTATAAAGTTTCACATAATTGACTTATCTTTTAAAAAAATCTTTTAATGATTGCAATTATTTTCCCTATACTTCTAATTGTGTGTGTGTGTGTGTGTGTGTGTGTGTGTGTGTGTTATTATTTTCTTCTGGAAAAACTTACTAAACAACTTAATTTTTTTAAAAATTTTGTGTATGAGTGTATTGCCTGCATGTATGTATATAAGTGCACCTGTGTTGTGCACTGCCCAAAGAGGTCAGAAGAGGGCATCAGATCTCCTGAAACTGGAGTTACAGACGGTTGTTAGCCACCATTTGGGTGCTGGGATTTGAACCCAGGTCTTCTGCAAGAGTCCCTAGACTCCACCTCTTAAGAATCCTTCCTTTAGTGCGCAGGTGGGGACAGCTGTCAGCCCAAGGGCCTTTGGGGGACATTTCAAGTGCAAACTGTAGCAGAAGTTCATCACTTCCAGGCAAGAAGTGAGGAGGAGCAGTGGGCAGAACCAGGAAGCAGAGTTAGGGAAGCGGCCTCTCCACAAGGGCTCTCAGTCTGACAAGGAGATGCCAGCAGAGGCCGGCAGATGGGACAGAAGCTATGTCCCACCCTAACTCCTGCTCTCTCTTCCTGCTGGTGCTCTTCTCTGACAAACCCAGCTGCAGTCTCTGGATAGAGTTCAAAGGGCTCAATGTTCAGAGACACAGAACACAGTGGAAAAGAGTGAAATGAGGAGTAGACGGACCTACATCTCCTTAGTGCCTATCAAACTACAGCAGTCCACGGAACTGCAGCTCCCGGAGGGAAAAGTCATCTTAAAATAGATGTTCTGACCAACGCTGCTCACTGTGTATCTGCAGTGGATGTCTTGACAGACACACCTTCTGCCTATGTCTGACAAAGTGGATCTGGACTTTACAATTCTCACTTTCTTCAGTTACGAGCTTTCGGGTCTCAGTGATTTACAGCTGTAGTTGTCTAAACTTCATTAGATCAGGTTTCCATTTTTAGGAAGCAATGATTTCCTGGTAGATGCGGATCTCTCCAGCTGTCAAGCACCATTATAGTACTCAGCCTCATTCCCTTAATATTTTTTACAAACTCCAGGCATTGTTGAGAAAAGCTCAGCTCATAATGTGGCTTGAATTTATTGTTATTATTTAACAAAAATTATCACCGAGATCCTAGGGAAGATTTATAGGAGTTTAAATTCAGAACTTGGCAGGTGGCTCAGTGGGTAAGAGAATCTGCTGCTCAAGTATGAGGACCTGAGTTCATATTCCCAGAACTCATGTAAAAAGCCAGGCATGGAGCCAGAGAGATGGCTCAGTGGTTAAGAGCCCTGGCTGCTCTTGCAGGATCCAGGTTGGTTTCTCAGCACCCACACAGCAGCTAACAATTGTCTGTAACTATGGTTTATGGCATCTGATGCCCTCTTCTGGCCCCCTTGGGCATTGCATGTGCATGATGTACTAACATACAAGTGTGCAAAACACACATACACATCAAATGAAAAAGTTGGGTATGGTCGCATGCACCTGCAACCTCAGTAATGTGAGGAGGTATGGAGACAGGAGGGTCTCTGGGGCTTTCTGGCAGCCAGCCTAGCTCCAGGTTCAATGAGAGACCCTGTCTCAAGGGAGTAAGTCAGAGAGTGATAGAGCAAGACACCAACATCTTCATCTGGCCTCCATATGCGTGTGTACGTGTGTGTGTGCGCACACAGACACACACACACACACACACGAGACACACCCTGAACTTGAGGAAGTAGGTTATGGTATATTCACAAATGCATCTTGACTTTGACATCTGACACAGTCAGTCATTGTCTTTCATGGATTCTGTGGTCAGAATCTCCAAGAAGAGAGGTAGCGATGGTTTGTTTCTGCTCTAGAAGGTCTTCAACCTCAGATGGAGAACTTAAAAGTAGAAGTTGTCTAAAGCCTTGTTTGTTCATTCTGGCAGACACTGGTATCAAGCAGGGACTAAAGGGGGCTTGTCTAGCTATAATAAAAGATAGGGCTTGTCCTTTCCATGGAGCTTAGACTTTCTCATGACATGATTGTGTGTCTCTAAGGGAGGCAAAAAAGAAAGAGAACTGTTGCAGGTGGCATGCTATCAGTCTAGGGGTATTGTTGGGTTCTTAGCTAAAGAATTGAAAGACAGGGAAAAATCTCAGACCAGCAGAGAGCAACAAACAGACGTTCACTGAAAAATAAGGAATCACATAAAGAATCACACATACACACTCATTCAGAAAGATGAAGCTCTTCACAAGTGGAGAGGGGACCCAGAAATTGAAGTCCAATATCCCCTAGGAAGAATCTGGGTTTTAAGAGTTTCAGTGGTTCCCCTTCCCCTAATTTTGGATTGGTCAACCTAAACAAAAAAAGTAGGTGTTGATAGGCTTATGGCTCCAAAAGGTGAGGTGTCCAGGTCTAAGCAGGTCAGTTGGAGGGACTCTTTTGGAATTAGTGACTCTGTTTGCTTATTAGGGAGTTAGTCCCTTATAGAACCATACTGCCTTATTATAAGCACAAGAGTCACTCAGCATCACCCATGCCACCATCCATTGGGATAGCAAGGAATCTGATCAGTGTAGGAGGAAACCAAGATTCTTTTTTTGTCTTTTTGACACAGGCTTTTACGTATCCCAGGCTGAATTATGTAGCTGTGCTAGTTCATTTTTTGTCAACTTGACACAAACTAGAGTCATCTGGGAAGAGGGAACCTCAACTGAGGAATTTCCTCCATCAGATTGGCCTGTGAGCATTTCTGTGGAACATTTTCTGCATTGCTAATTGATGTAGAGGGCTCACTCCACTGTGGACAGTGGCTTATAAGCTTGGGCTGTATAAGAAAGCTAGCTGAGCAAGCCAAAAGGAGCAAGCTAGTAAGCAGTGTTCCTCCATGGTCTCTGCTTTCAGTTCCTGCCTGCAGGTTCTTGTTTTGACTTCTCTCAATGATGAACTATAACCTGAAAGCTGAAATAAACCTTTTCCTCCCCAAGTTGGTTTTGATCAGTGTTTTGTCACAGAAACAGAGAAGGAAACTAGCCAAGGATGACTAAGAATTCCTGATTCTCTTGCCTCTACCTCCTGAGTGCTAGGATTACAGGTCTGCATTATTACTGTGCCTTGTTTAGAAATGTTGGAGATTGAACCCAGGACTTTGTGGATGTAGGCAGCCACTCAACAAATTGAGCAACCTCCCCAGCCAAGATCCTACTTCTTTTTTTTAAAAAAAGATGTATGTATTTATTTATTATTTATATGTATGCGTGTGTACCTCTGTGTGTTTATGTGCAGCATGTGCATGCAGATGCCCATGGAGGCAAGAAGAGAGTGTTGGATCCTCTGAAACTGGAGTTACAGGTAGTTCTGAGCCTCCTGATGCAGGTGCTGGGAACCCAAAATGGGTCCTCTGCAAAAGAAGCAAGTGCTCTTAACCACAGAGCCATTTCTCCATCCCAAAGCATGTCAGTATCACAGTAAGAAGTGCATGGGGCTGACAGATACATATGGGTGCAGACATCTTTGGAAAGTATGACATAATTATAACTAATCACATAATTATAACTAATCATGTCTTAAGAGAATATCCAGTGGCCTAGGAGAATGTCCATGACAGGTTATGAAGTTAAAAAAAATAAATCAAACTACAAAGTGATACATACAGTATAATGCCAAGTTGAAGGAAAAACATATAGATGCAAGTCATTAAGAATGGTTTCCTCTAGTTGTGTGTGACAAGAAGTTCTTGTTTTCTTCCTGATTCTTCTTTGATGGATTTGGAATCACCTAGGAGACACACCTTTGGGCATGTCTGTGAGAGCAGAGAGGTTTAGCTGAGGTGGAAAGACCCACCCTGAATGTAGGTGGCACTAGCCCATTGGCTGGGGTCTTGGATGAATAAAAAGGGGGAAAAGGAGAAAGCAAACAGCACTAAAATTTCCCTTCTCGCTTCCTGGTCCACTGAGACCTGAGCAAATTATTGCTGTCCCAGCTGCAGGCCACTCTCTGTGCCACATCTTCCCTGCCACACTGGACTCTACCCTCTCAAATTGTGAGCCGAAATAAATCCTTCCTGCCATAAGTTGCTTTTGATCAGGAATTCAGTCACAGAAGAAAATTAACTAATACACAATTTAACTTAGAGTGCCCTGGAGAAGATCACCAGTGGCTGCCTGATTGACAAGTCTGGACACCAGCTGGGGGACTGTGCATGAGCTCTGAACCCATGGAGTTCTCTTGGACTTCATAGTATTTTCAATTTTTTTAAATTAATGCTCCAAAATTGGGGAAGCCAATTTTAAAGGGGCAGAACTTCAGCCTCTCTAAAATTGGAGGCTCTAAAAAGACGGACCCCATCTTTTGCACATAAGCATCCTCTTAGGCAGAGTGGTAGCTGATTTCAGAGGGAACATAGCCTCTCCAGGACCTGTAGGCCCCACTGGCCTGTAGGGCTTGGTATCTACATTGGAGATTATCTGGCCACTCGTTGGCTTTGACCTCTGACCACTGAGGTTTGATACCTTCACTTTTAATAAAGATAACTTATAAATGTCATGATCCCCGAGGTTCAGACTAAAGTCATGTCTTCATGTAGGGTTCTCCTAAAGTAGACAATGAGTCTGGGATTTGGGTGCAAGTAGGTCATGGGAAACACCATCCCTTGTATGGGCAGGTCAGAGTGAATCAGAGGAGGATTGCAGTAGACACAGCAAGGTAATAAGGAAGTGATTGCCGCTCTGGCCTTCTGGGGACCTTTGGTGAGACTAAGAAGAACCAGATGTGGAGGAAGTTAGGGTGTTTGCCCACCAGCTGCAAGGAGTATCATCTCCCTGACACTTCTAGACATTTCAGCTTACCTGTTCCATGCTCCTATAGGCAGAAGAGGGCACTTTGAGAGGGCAGGAAGTTGAGAACGTGAGTGGCAGGCAGCCTCCAGGTGCACAGCAGAAGGGCCCTGGCAGTGTCTGCAGAAGGCTGATTTCATCTCATTTCCCCCATGATGCCTGGCACCAAGTTGGCACTTTACCGAAGCGAAGGGCAGGGAGCTCCTGCTTTTCTTGTATTGATCCTGATGACTTCCCATGGGAAATGAGTTGAGTTAAACGAGTAATTGCATAACCCTAATTTGTTCAAATCTCTCTGTGTGCGGGGTAGATTACTGACAGCATCCATCCTGTGCCTGCAGGCAGGCTGCGGCTTCTCCTGGGAGTGCTTCGTTGCTTCCTGAGAGAAGCATTGGGTTGAACAGTCAGAAAAATCCCTTTTATACTGTGATGCTTCTGGGTGTTTCTTCAAGGCTCTGGCCCGGGTCCAGGTTGCTGCGGCACTGATTCCCAGCAGCATGTAGCCGCAGGGACAAAGCATGAGTGAATTAGCGTTTAATTAAAGATGAAGCTCCAGTGTGCGTGTAGCCCAGCTCCTCCTGGGTACTTAGTATAGGCAAGAGTTTGCAATGCAAAGGCAACCCAAGGAAGGACCTGTGCTGAGGTCAGACCTTCCTCCTGGGTACGTATGTGCATGATGGACTGGACCTTCCTCCTGGGTATGTATGTGCACGATGGACTGGTTCTTCTCTTGTTTCTTTTCTTTTCCCCCCATTTTGAGACAGGGTTTCATCAAGCCCAGACTAACCTTCTTATGTGGCCGAAGATGACCTTGAACTTCTGATCCTCTTGCCCACATTCCTCCCATTGACCCACATGAATGCTAGGATTACAAGTATTCATCACCATGCCCAATTTACGTGGTGCTGGGGATTGAACCCAGAGCCTCATGCATACTAGGCAAGTACTCTATCAATTGAGCTATCCAACCTCCTTAGATAGTTTTATGGAACACATTTCTCTCTTGCAAAGGGATGATAGATGTTGGAAAATGTGATATAGATATAAAGACAGCCACTATGAGTAGCCTGGGATGGCCAGTGTAGAATGGATTATCTGCTTTCTTATCTGCTATGGCTTCCAGGTACCTCTTCCTGAGTCTCTCAAGCAGCCATCTTTAAAAGACCCAGTGGGAAAGAGGTCTTTACCACAGCCCTGATTTTCACAGATAGTTTCCCTGCTGTGAGTGTGGACATGGCGGGAGAGGGCTTCCTTTGGTGTCTGACCCCTACACAGGACACAGTTTTGCACTCCAGTTCATCCTGAGCAGAATTAGGCTGTGGAAACTGGGTGTCTGGGAGATGATTAAAACCAACATTCTCTCTTCTGATTCAACGACTTTCTCGTTGCTCTACATACTTTCCCTGCAAGACTCCAATAAGAATTCCATGGAAGGCGACTGGTTCAGGGTGACTGTATTAGTTCCATTCCTTGTCTTTGTATCCAAATATCTGATAAGATTCACCTGAAGGGAGGCAAGGCTTATAAAGACACAATTCTTTATTTTCTGTCACTGTTTAATATGCTGAGTTTCTTGCTATATTGTGATAGTTTACACATTTAAAAAACATTTTAGAATAAATCTGAACTGCTCCTTAGTGGGAAAATACAGGCATTGCAAAGAAAAAGTTACAATTCTTCATAGTCAGGTAGACATGGGAGTGGGTGGCTCCTTGTCAGCTAGTTCATTTGGTAACTGCTTGCTCACATCTCAGAGTAACAAGACTCAGACATAGGACAGAGAGCAGGTCAGGCTGTACACCTCAAGGCCCACCTTGCAGAAACCCACTTCCTCTAGCGAGGTCCTATCTCCTAAAGGTTCCCCAACTACCCAATACAGTCGAGGACCAACTATTCAAACACACAAGCCTATGGGGGAACATTTTGCATAACAGACATTCTTCTCCTAGTCATCTTGATCCCATCATCAGTGAACATGTACCCCATTCCACATACCTTACCTCCAGTTAGAAAAACAGAAGATCAGGGTACAGAGAAGACTGCTTAATACTTGTGTTTGTTTGTGTCCTTGTGCTGCTAGAGATGGAACTCAGGGCTTAGCATATGCTAGGCAGGCATGCTACCACTCAGCTACATCCCCAGGGACTACTCAATAGTATTGACTGAGGCTTGTAAGCTGGCTTTTATACCTGATGCCAATCTGACCTATTTATCTGCGTATAGAGGAGATCTGCACAGGGAGGTTGACCAGTTGTCCAGTTTTGGAGCCTATCCTTCTGTAACAGTGTTGTTATACTCTGGATTGACTTCTTCCCTCCCCTTCCCTTCTCTCCCTTTTGCCTCCATTTCTCCTCCCCTTCCCTCCCTTCCCTTCCCCATTTTTTTAAAAGTACAATTTCACTTTGTCCCCAAGCTGTCCTTGAACTCATTAAGTAGCCCAGGCCGGCTGAGAACTCATAATAGCCTGCCTGTTCCAGCCTCCTGAGCTCTGTGATTACAGGCATGAGCCTCCATACTCACGTCTAATGATGTCTCCTAACTCCATTTAGACAGATCTGTGGCTTGTCTATTGTTTTTGTTCCCCTTGAGCTCTCTTTCAGACATCTGCAGTGCCTGCTAACTGTTTGATTATTTCCCCGTTTCCTGTCCCAAATGTCTGAGAGCAAGAACCTTCCCCATCTTCAGGGATCTGATACTTAAACAATTAGGAGACCATCTTTAAAAAAGGAATGGAAACGTAAGAACAGGTGCAAAACTAAGTTCAGGAATTGCAGGAATTAAAATGAGTAAGTGAGAGCCCTGACGGTTTATGTGTGTTGTAAGAGGGTGAGTCACCCTCTGCTGGAGTCTAGCAGTAAGCTTTTGTTGTTGTTGTTGTTTTGTTGTGTGGCACTGTGAATTCAACTTGGGGCCTTATATGCAAAGCAAGAGCTCTACCACTGAGCTACAGCCCTAGGCTTTTAAAACAATTTTTAAAAATATTTATTATTTTTATTTTTATGTGTATGAGTGTATTGCCTACATGTAGGTAGGAGCACCAGTGTCACACAATGCCCATGGGAGGTCAAAAGAGAACTTCAGATCCTCTGGAACTGGAGCTATAGATGGTTGTTAGCTGACATGTGGGTGCTTGGAATTGAACTGGGGTCCTCTGCAAGAGCAACAAGTGCTGTTCACATTTATTTTTTTTACAGATTTATTCATTATTTTTATTTTATGTGTATGAGCGTTTTCCTGCATATGTAAGTGCACCATGAGCATGCAATGCCCTTAGAAGCCAGAAGAGGGCATTGGATCTCCTAGAACTGGAGTTACAGACAGTTATTAGCTGCCATGTAGGTGCTGGGAACCAAACCTTGGTCCTCTGAAAGAGCAGCAAGTACTCTTAACCTCTGAACCACCTTTCCAATATAACATATTACACTTCACATTGTGCATGCATGTTTGTGTGTGTGTGTGTGTGTGTGTGTGTGTGTGTGTATAGGTTACAGAATAGCTATAAGAGAGTTAAAGAGGGCAAAGGGTTCACAGAGGTTTTATTGGCAGCAGAGGCAGAGGGCTGCTTTAAGTGGAAAGAAATTCAAAGACATTAACGAAGTTTTTAGGACTGGGGCAATAGCTCAGTGGTAGAGCACTTGCTGAGCATGTGTGAGATCCTAGGTGCATTTCCCAGTACTGCCAAAACTAAAAACTATTTAATGATCCCAGTTCAGATCATTCATGTGGCAATTCAAGTTGCCAAAGCAAACAATGGGGTCTGTGTTGATCTGAAGACAGTTGGGAGCTCTCTGCTGTTAGTCCCTCGACACACACACACTGGGTGGTCAGGTGACAGGTTGGAGGGGCCCTTGCCATCACAATGTTCAGTGTACCTCTCTTCACCAAGTCTAAATGAGATATTTTGCCTTTGGTAGGTCTAGTTTATTCAGTAAGGTTTTTAGTTTGGTTTTTATGATATGTTTAGTTTTTGTCTGTTTATTTGAGACAGGGTCTCCCTTTAGCCCCAGCTGTCCTGGAATTTGCTGTAGAGACCAGGCTGGCTTGGATCTCAAAGAGATCTGCCTGTTTCTGCCTCCTGAGTGCATGGGTGTGTGCCTCCATGTCCAGCTTGCTATGGCTTTAATAGTCCCAATTGCCAATGTAACTGGCCTGGAGGAAGTGAATATATTGTAAAGAGACAATGGGAGTATTAAAACAATGAACCCCCAGAAACTGGAACTTCCTCAGGAATCTCATGCTAGGAGAAGAATATCTGCCAAAGTGGAAACTTCTCTCTAGAAAGAGATTTACAACCTTACAGAGACAATGTAGGTCAATGGTGGGTGGGTACACACCTTGAGGGGACTGCTTAGATCTGTATATCCCTGACCTCACTTCAGGACCCTAAGGATAGACTTGAGGGGAGGGGCCCCTGAATCTTTCTGTCACTTGTCCCAATGTGACCAAGAATATCTGCCAAAGTGGAAACTTCTCTCTAGAAAGAGATTTACAACCTTACAGAGACAATGTAGGTCAATGGTGGGTGGGTACACACCTTGAGGGGACTGCTTAGATCTGTATATCCCTGACCTCACTTCAGGACCCTAAGGATAGACTTGAGGGGAGGGGCCCCTGAATCTTTCTGTCACTTGTCCCAATGTGACCACATTGAATCAATCTCTCTCTCTCTCTCTCTCTCTCTCTCTCTCTCTCTCTCTCTCTCTCCCTCTCCACCCCCCAGGGTCTTTTTTGAGACAGGGTCTCCCTGTAGCCCCAGTTGGCCTTGAACTCACAGAGATCTGCCTGCCTCTGCCTCCCTGGTGCTGAGTGCTGGGATTAAAGGCGTGCACCACTACACCCGGCTTTATAAATCTCTTTTTGCTTTTTACTATGAATTTGGCTGTTCTAATCGGCTTATCCAGAACAGGTGGCCGAACTTGGCCTCTTCGAGCACAGATTGTGATCCCAAGTTGGTAACATTAATATGGTCCCCATCTAGCTTGATAAATTTATAGGTGAGATCTTTTTACTTTTAGGAATAAGTTGCTTTTCAGTCTGCGCTTCGTGGGTAGGGCTGAACAGGTAGTGTCTACTTGCACAGTGAGATGCATTGTCATCTTGTCTCTGTGTTTTCTTTCAAAACAGGGTCAAATGCTGCTTGGAAAATGGAGCCACTCAGGACAAATCACAGCCCAAAAGCTGAGAGTTCACATATATGGAGTAACTTAGAGCTGGGCACAGCTGAGTCTCCCTGAAATAGGGGCTCTGTTTGCAGACTTGCATCCCTACTTCCATTCCATCTTTCCACACTGTGGAGGCCAGTTTCTAGGCTTCTTTTTCGCCCATCTTCTTTGTTGTGGCGCTTTGTTTTTGAGACAAGGGTTCACTGTATAGACTAAGCTGGCCTTGAATTTCAGGTCCTGCTGTCTCCACTTCCCTTTGGCTCCAAGGATTCTGTCTGTCATGATTCCTAACTGAAAAGCACTGCTGCTACAGACAGAGAGCATCTCTCCCTAGTTTCCACTATACCAGTAGGTACTTATATTCCCATATTCTGTAGACCAGTGTTTCATACCTGCCTGGATCTCAGGACTCCTCCTGAGCACTTCTTAGAAACATGATGTGGGTCCCCTCTTGCTTCCCCTGCACAGACTCTGGAGGCTCTACATCATCTACACCAGTATTCACATTGTACTTTCACATTTCCTAGTAGTGTGACCTTCTATGACAAGGATTTGATGATACACACACATATACACACACAGGTACACCTCTGCTCATTCTGATAATAGTTCCTATGAGGCCAGGTTCAGTTGTTCTAACAATGTACACACAAACTGGATGGTCTGTCTAGTTTGGAAAGGTGAGTTTCACATCCTCCATCAGGCAGTCTTTCCAATTGCTATGATAAGATACCCTGACAAAAGCATCTTAAAGGAAAAAGGCTCACAAGTCCAGGTTATTCTTCATCCTTGTGGAGAAGTCAAAATGGCAGGAATTCGAGGCAGCTGGTCACACTGCATCCAGTCAATAGCAGACAGCAGGGGCCTGAGAGGTGGTTTAGCAGTTAAGATGGAGTATTGCTCTTGCAGAGGACCCAATTTTGGCTCCTAGCTCCCACACTGGTGGCACACAGCCACCTGTAATTCCAGCTCCAGGGGATTGGATGCCCTCTTCTGGCCTTCATGTGCACCTGCACTCACATGCACATACACATGGACGTGTGTGACATAGACATGTCACAAAGACATGTGCACACATAATTAAAAATAAATATAAAAAGGGTGTGGTGGAGGGCAGTGAATGTATGCACACACGCTAGTGTTCAGCTTGCTTTCTCACACGGTCCAGGGACTGGTGCCACCCACAATGAGTGGGCCTTTCCATCTTAATCACCACAACCAAGAGAATTCCCCACAGATGTGCCACAGGCCAACTCAACTGAAACTTCCCTCATTGAGAATCTCTTCCCAGATGATCCTAGATTGCGTCAAGTCAAGAATTAACATCGACCATCACAGCAACCATCACTTACTTCCACACTCTGTTTTACTCTAGAAGGAAATCATCCCAACTATGGAGTCCTTGCTTTGGAAGGACAGCTAATTTGCAACCAAAAAGAAGTCAGGTAAGTGACTGCTTCCAGGGCCATTTCAGGGATGGACTAAGCTGCTGTCTCAAACACAAGGACCTGGGGAAGCAGGTGTTTCTGTCCCTGAGGTGTTTCTGGAAGGTTCTACATATCTTTTAGAACAAAGGTTTTATTACTCTTTTTCTTTATCACTTGGAATACGTCAGAATGTAGCCAGCATTCATGTAGAACGTGTCAACTCTTCTGACTCTGGGGTCTTTTCTCTAGGGCAAATAGGAATGCAGATTACTATGGAAAAAGTTCATGGTTGACCATAAATGGGCCAATAGCATCACCTATTGGCAATATCTGGGTATTGCAACTGCTTTTTTTTTTTGTCAAAGTACAAAGACGACCTGTGGATTTTGGTGGTTCAGTCCTGCAAGGCTTTTCCTGATACAAAAGAACAAACAGGAACACCAGTGGGATTGGGAAAGTGAAAATGAAATTCAGTCTTCAGGCTGACCTGGAACTTGACCAGGTTGGTCTGGATCTCATAGAGATCCATCTACCTCTGCCTCCCAAGTGCTGGGATTAAAAGGGTATGTCACTGTATACCTGGCCCTCAAGTACAATTTTTGAGTTGAGTGTTTTCTAAGCTGTGAGGATGAACCAGGTTGAGGAGGGTGGACCACAGGACTCCCAGTAGGTAGAGAACATCTTATTTAATAGACACCAGAAAATAGAAGAAAATAGATAACAAAAACATGACATGTCCAAACCTGTAGGATACAGGCATGGTGGTTCACACCTGTAATCTCAGCACTTAGGAGGCTGAGGCAGGAGGATCACAAATTCAAAGCCTGCCTCAGCTACATAGTGAAATCCTGCCACAAAATAGCAAAACAAAACTATGCACACGGCACAGGGGAGATCTGTATCCTTAAATGATTGCAACCTGGAAGAAGGGAACAAATAGCAAGGCATCAAACTTATGATTTTACAAAAATAACCAAGCAAAGAAAACAAAAGGGAGAAGTTAACTAGAAGGGCAAAAAGAAACAGAAAAATGAAAATATAAGAGAGAGGACTGAGAAAATACCAGAGAAGTTGATATTTTGAAAGGACTGAAAATTTATTAGTTGAATGGCCTTTGGAAATGCCATTCAGGAAAAAGAAAACCCCAGGGGTGGTGACTCACACCTGTAAGACAAGCATAGAGGCAAGAGGATGAGTTCAAGGCCAGCCTAGACTATGTAGCCAGACTGTGTCTCCAGACCCAGCCATCCATGATGATTGGATCTGGAGAGATGGCTCAGTGGTTAAGAGCACTGGCTGCTCTTGCAGAGGACCTGGGTTCAGTTCCCAGCACCCACAAGACAGCTAACAACCATCCGTAACTCTGGTTCCAGGGGATCCAGTGCTCTCTTCTGGCCTCCACAAGCACTGCACCCAGAAGAGGGCATCAGATCCCTTGGAACTGGAGTTTTGGACTGTTGTTAGCCATCATGTGGGTACTGGGAACTGAACCTGGGTTGTCTACAAGAGCAGCCAGTGCTCTTAACCACTGAGCCATCACCCAGAAGGGTCATGTTTTGTGGCATGTAAAAGTGATGTGAAATTGTGATTTCTGTGCCCATACATGAAACTTTATTGAAACAAAGCCATACCCAGTCATCTTCTATGGCTGAGTTGAGCACTTGTAAGAGAGATCACACAGCCTATGAGCCTTCAAGATTTACTATTAATAGTCATGGGGAACATTTATATGGAATGTCACCAAAGAACTTAAATTTTGAGAACTTTAGCAAGGAAAGTAGGCAAAAATATTTTCAAAGTAAATGTTATGTTTATCTATTTTGAACCCTTTCATTTCCTAGCAGAGGAAAACCCAGTCATGAGATACTCCAAACCCACAGAGGAGACTGGTGAGGAGCCACTGCAGTAGTCCAGGGAGAGATGGGATGCTGAGCCTTGGTGACTAGTCAAAGGAAGGACTTGACTCAATTAGATGCAGGTAGGGGTAGCAAAGGAAGAGTCAACCATGAAGTTTAAGCTTGAGTAATTACATGGGTGGAGATATCATCTACTTACATGAAGCCTACTGAAAGAGATTGGGGTGGAGGATAGAGTCATTTAAGTTATCTTAATTTCCCCTTTATGCTTTGTATATGTGTTTATGTATTCACACCTGTAGGGGAGCATGTGTGTAGGTACACATGCACATGTGTGGAGGCCAGAGGTTGACATCAGGTCTAGTCTAGATACCCAGCTTGCTCTAGGGATCTCCTGTCTCTGCCTCCTAAGTACTAGAATTACAGGTGGGCTGCCATGCCTGTCCAGCATGTACACAGGTGCTGGGGATTTGAACTCTGGTCCTAACGCATGTGTGGCAAGCACTTTATCCATTAAACCATCTCCCCAGTCCCCAGTCATGTTAATTTTGAAGTTTCTGTCACATACCAAGTGGATATCAGGGAGGTTATCCTCGGAAGAGAATGTGAGATCAAACTTTTCCTGTGTTTGAAAGATAGGATGTTTCTGTGTGATGGAAATGGTTCAGCAGACAGCAGGAAATCCGTGATTCTGAAGAAAGGAGACAAGGCAGAGGTGATGTGTGGTGGGGAGGAGATGGCGCTGAAGCCATGCATAGGGACTTATCTTGGTCGGGGCAAGACTTTATCTACTGTAAACAGGAAAGAAAGGAGCACACACCATTGCTTGGGGCCTATCTGAAATGAGGTTAAATGTCTCAGATGAATGACATAAAAGTCAGCACATTGGAGGCCAAGGGCCAAAGGAAGAAAATAAATGCTTTTCTTTTGCAGGTGCTTTAGCTCATCCAGACAGGAATGGAGTAGGCAGGTCTCATGTATCCCAGACTCACCTCAAAATCACCATGTAGCAGAGGTTTACCTTAAACTTCTGATCCGTCTGCCTCCCTCTAAGTGCTGGGATTACAGGTGTGTGCCACCATACCTGGTTTATGCAGTGCTGCGGATCAAACCCAGGGCTTCATGGATCCTAAGAGAGCAAGGGCTGGGGTTTTGACAGATGAATACAAGGGGCAGAATGAGGATCAAGAGAGCTAAGGCTTTGCGAAGGTGTAACTGTGACTCTCCGATGGCCCAGGAAGTCTGTGGAGAGCTGATATGGGTAGAACTCTCAGGGCAGCTGGAATCTCATTAGCTATTTTTATTGCGAATAAAGAGAAGCGGACAAATGAGGGCCAGTGCCTGGCAAAAATGTACACTCTCCCAAAGGATCTTGTTAAAGTTACTAATTTCCTAAAATAAGGCCTCTGCATGTCTTTCAGGGAACTCCTGAACCAGGGGCCACTTAGTGATGCTACTGACTCCAGAGGAGGCAAATGGCATTTCTAGGAGAATCTGAGTCATGATGGATTTCCAGAAGAGTCCTGCTTTGCATTCTTGAATGGAATGATGTGATTATGCCCTTACAGGGTTTTAGGGAAGCCATTCACTTTTTCCAAACAAAACCCTTCAGGTGACACTCTATGTGGTGTGCCTTGGTAGCCAAAAGTCACACAAATCTGTGTGTTGGCTTATGACAGATTTAAATGGAGGACATTGTATGTTTGGGATGTGAATGTGTACATGGGGAGCTGGAGAGATGGCCCAGAGGTTAAGAACACTTGCTGTCCTTTCAGAGGACTGGAGTTTGGTTCATAGTATCCATGTCAGGCACTGACAACCACATGTAACTCCAGTTTCAGGGGATTTCAACATCTTCTTCCAGCCTCCATGGAATACACATGGTATACACATGGTGCACACACACACATATATACACATACACTAAAAATAAAGCTTTAAAAAACCCTCTGCAATCTGTATTTCTTCACAAGTAGCAACTTACAAGCCTTGACTGTTTCCTAGATTATAGGTGAGATGACTGTACACACCACCAGGGAAAGACCATGTAAATATTCTATCATCTCTTAAGTAAAAAGCAAGTTGAATTGCTTTTTATGGAATACAATGAAAGATTGGCTAGATCAATTTCTGGATAACATAAAACATGTTAGCTGTTGCTTTAATGATGGCAACAACTTAAGCTTTCTTCATTTATGTGACTGCCAGGAGCCATTTTTTTCTAAGTGCCCACAAGAGGGTGGTGATGGATTACATACTTGCCCTAATCTGCCTCTTTCAATTTCTTCGATGGCATCATTCCCCGGTACCCAGCACTTTCATTCCAACAGTCTTTATCTACCAAGCAGGTTGCTGGTGACTCCTTTTCAGCCTGCCCAGCCACTCTTATACTGTTCCTGAGGCTGGGCTGGGCAAGGCTCTCTCCATTTTCTAACAAGTCAATGGCACCAACACGCTAGAATGGATGCTGGTGACCAAGCATGCGTGGGCCTTTCCTGACTTGAAGGGATTGCGTCTCCTCCTAATTCCTTTTCTGTCCTCCCCACAGCAGTGTTCATGGCATGAATTGAAGTCCTGTCTATCTCCACTCTTTGACCTACATGTCTTTCTTTGCCTGATGGGCTTCAGAGGTGGCTTGGGAGTAAGAAGAATGGGTTAAGGGAGGTGAGAGCCAGCCCGCTTCCTGGCCATTCTGTAGATCTGGAGACCCTTCCAAGCCCTCTAAATTAACATAGGTTGCCTTGCATGTAGCACGTTCCCCATAGAGAAGTATGGCTTTGAACTCTTCAGTGCCTTGAACCAATGACATATAGTTCTAGTTATTTTGGTTTGGTTGTTTTGTTGTTATTGTTTTGGACAGTGTCTCAGGTAGCCCAGGCTAGTCTAAAATTAAGGCTAAGGCTGGCCTTGAACCTGATTCTCCTGTTTCCACCTCCCAAGTGATGGGATTATAGACATGTGCCACCAGGTCCAGCTTTGTAACTGCTTCTTTTGCATGAAGTCTATAGGCTGTTCATTAGTTAGAGATGAAGGTGGGAAATTCAGTTATGATGTTGGGTGGCAGAGAGCAGACGTAAAGTCCATGGCAGAACTGTTATCTCCCAGAGAAGTTCAAAATCAGACACGTGGCCTGACAGGCAAACCATTGATGCAGGTAGAGTTCAATTCACCATCTTCAGTCCTCACAAGCAACTTCTCATCTACAAGGCCACAGTTCAGAGAATCCAAGGGCAGTCTGGTGATCCCTTCTCCCACAAGCACCAGCCCCTACTTATGTTTACTGGGGGGAAATCTTGCTGCACCTCTCATTTGTTTCCTGCACCCACTCTGTCCTGTCAATACTGGACAAAACAATGTCCATTGGCCCCTGCCTGATTGCTAGGAGGTCAGTATGCTGCAAATGAAGATGCCCTTCATTTACAAGGACATAGTCTCTCATGTGGACGTCTGGCTTGGTGACAGGACTTTTCCTGAGCTGGAGCCACACATTCCTTCAGCTGGAGGCCAGCTGGTACCACAAAGCTGTTTCCCACTCTGTTTCTCAAGTTCTTTCAGTGAGCCTCCATTAGGACTGGAGGGGAACTGTTCCTACCCCTGATGGACAACACCCCCTCAAGGGAACAGCTTGTCACTGGAGTCCCTAAATAAGCAGGAAAGGTTGTTTCCTTGGCCTCCAGAGGGCTCGGCTGGCAGGCAGGGGAACTTGCCTGCCTTTACTCCATCCTGTACTTCAACCAAAGCTCTTGTTTCCTAATGGCTTTGCCAAGGTCCCTGCCAAGCCTAGAAGCGCAGGACAAACGTACTTGTTCTCCATCCTGTATTCTGAAGAAATGCAAACCACAATCTCCACACATAGGAGGGGCGAGGAGCACTCTCCTGTCTGCCGTTACTTCTGATACAGGGGTCTCGGTCTCTCTTGATGCTTAGCTGTTAGCCTGGCTCCTCTGAGGGGCCTCATTCCACGGTGATCCTCTGACTGGCTTCTAAAATCTGCAGCTACGTACTGTTTCCATAGAATGCTTAAAGACAAGGGAGACGCTTTCACGATGCGTTCTTGCTCTAACAGAATGCTCCCAAGCTAATGGGAGACTGGATCTTTGTCTTCCTTGTGGCCTTATCAGAAGTCAGTTCTCTAGGTACTGGCTCAGCTCAGAGGGAGTTTATTATTGGATACAGGCAGAAAAGCTGGGGCTTCTTAAAAAGCTAGAAAAGGGGCTGGAGAGATGGCTCAGTGGTTAAGAGCACTGGTTGCTCTTGCACATGACCTGGGTTCTGTTCCCAGTACCTACAAGATAGATAATAACCATCCCTAATTCCAGGGACACAACACCCTCTTCTGGCTTCTGCAGGCATTGTACAACACTTACATTCAGGTAGGCAGAACACTCAAAATTTAAAAAAGCTGGGAAAACTCTCCCAATCCTCTGATCTTCTCAAAGAACAGTTTCTCAAATGTGAACTTGGCACGATCCACTCTGCTGTCCTCAGAGTCGTCTTTATCAGATATAGCACAGGGTGAGACTAAAACCCAAGACTTAATGCTTGCAGGAGGAACAGTGGGGGCTGATCTTGCTTAATCAGATCAAGCAGGGGCAGGGCTTGTTGGGCAGTGTACTGATGATAGACTTTTCTACACCATCACTAGCTCACTGGACTAAGCTCCTTTGCCTTTGCCTTGGTTCACAGCATAATTTTTACAACTCAGAGGCCAGGGACCCAGAATGACCTCAGAAACCTCACAATTATTTCCAGCACCATCCCTGCAGAGTCCCTCAGGGCTCAGGCTGCAGGGGGAAAGCATGGCTGTTGGGCTGGGGCCCTGACTGACACTCCACTCTGCCACTGTCTAGCACTAGGGGTTATACCCAAAGCCCAGTGGCTTCCATTTCCACTTAGAAGACAGTGACACCATCACCCACACTGGCAGGGCAGTGCCTGTGACTAAGTGGATTTTAGGTCAGGAGCCTATTATAGTATCTGGAGGTGAGGGATGACACTCATGTTGCCAGCTCGGGAACTCGAAGGAGAACTCCAGCTGCTGATACTCAGAGCTGATCTGCGTTCTCATCAACTCCACAACAGCCATCAGCGATTCTCAGGGAGGAGTAACCCTGGCTGAGTTTATACCCCTCCTGTATTCTAATCAGCCAATGAAAGGCACAAGTCATGTGGGACAAAAGTCCTCTATTTCTGGGCTTAACATCAGCTGAAGCTAATCAGAAAGAAATCCGCAGAATGAAGAATCCCAATTTGGAAGCCAGTGTGCACATCAGACTTGGGTCTGGATGTGTAGGTGCCGATAAAAGGACCCGCAGATTCTTTTTATTTTTAAGCTGCAACACACATGGTTTAATACAACAAAAAACATTTCATCAAATTAAATGCAATAAACTGAACAATAAACAAATCAACACTCAGAACAGGATATTTTCCATTGGAAACATGTTAGGATGAACACGGGGCTCACTACCATCGCACTGTGCTTTTCTCATGGGTTACAGGCCTACACACCCCATGATTTCTGTAGCCATGCAGGTGTGAGTGGAAGTCTGAACAATTAAATAAACCAAAAGTCCGTCCTTTACTGCAGAGGATCATCTCCTGGGACAGCGAGACTGGGTGGGAGAACAAAATCCTTCAGGATGCTCTCCGAACACTCGGGCTCATTTTAGAATCCGTGGACCTTGAGCTGCTCCTCCTTGACAATGCCAACCTGTGAGACAGAACTGGACTTAGCAGAACTGCTCTGAGGAACACACATTAATCTCTGAGAAAACAGTGGTAAGCATCAGCCAGCAGCTTGCAGGACACTGTGACACTCAATTAACAGCTGACAATCCCACGCACATTTGCAAACCGGCACACGTGCCAAGAAACACTGCTTATGAACGAATGACAATCATAAGGCTGGACAAATTAACTGGACAAGCTCTGACCGTCTTCAACGTCAGTACTGACCCTGCACATCTCACTCAGTTACCTAATTTATGTCATGCACATGATTTGCACTAAGTAGGAAATAACTCCTGTTTCTTTAAATGTAATTTTAAAGAATTTAAGAGGCAGCCTTGAGGTTCCACACAGAGTACCCAGTAACTTACCTCCAAGAGAAACTGGCAAATGTTCTTTCTTTGGTCACCTTGAAGCTGAATAACCTCTCCGTACTCAGGATGTTCAATCACAGTACCATTACAGGCAAATTTCTACAATACAAAAACATACAATCTGATTTAGTCAATGCAATGAGCCATTATTTCACACTGACAACAAACAACTACTTCAGCTGGCTTGATTGCAATAAAAACATGTCTTCTAGAATTCCCAGCCCTCCAAAATTAATTGTAAATGAATTTGCAGGTCATACAAAAGGAATAATTTTATGAGGAAACATCAACAATGAAAGATTTCACATCTTTTTGTTTGAAAGTCATACAAAGCTTAATCTGAGGAGAAACAAAACAGCTTTCCTGGGCCCAACCTCTGACATAGCCAAGCCACAATGTGAATCCCAGTTGTTCTAGGAGCCATGTATGTATAACTCCACTCCAACCCTCCCTTCCTGCCGCCTCCACCTTTTTGAAAGCTTTCACAAGTTTCTTTTTGTCATAATCATCTGCAATGCCCTGCACGGTGGTCAGCGTCTTCCTGCCGTTCCGTTGCTGGATTCTTATATGAATGTAATCCTCGGTCCCTGCAGGGAGTAAGTCGTCACCCTTAGTTGCATCAGCAAAGGGGTCTGCAGGACAGAAAAATGCCAAAGCAGGAAAAGCAATTTTAGGAAGTACTTTCTAGAAATGTAGTCCTCCACAGATCTAGACAGACAGCAAAGATGGTTCTAGAGCTTTTGCTTTCTTTTTGCAGGTGGGGATGGAGCTGACAGTAACACCCCCAAATGGGAAAATCTAAACAGGCTGTGTTTTCTGACATTGAGCTTAAAAAAGTTTTTACAAATACTTTACAAAAACAGTTAATACTGTTGAACTCAGCCCTCTAATGAGAAAAAAGGCATTTATGAAACGTGAATTCCATACAGCCACTATTAAAAACATACGTCATCTCCACTACAGGCTGATGTCAACAGAAACATTCAAAGATGCCCACCCCAATCAGTTAACTGTAACTGCATAATATAACAATGTAATATAAATGTACATACGTGATCTCAAGAGGAGTCATTTAAAAGTGACTAGGCAAGCAGAAAAGGTTGGACCACTTCCCCCACAGACCAGACAGGCCTGTATCTGCATCTTTTTACCAAATGCCTCTCAGGGCTGTGCAAAGGCAGCTAAGGCTGAACAGGGACATTGGTGCTTTTAAGAGTTGCAAGTCTCCCAGGCCTTTAAGACTGCAGCCTCTGTGAGTGTCGGGTCCCTGGGCTCCCGGTCCAACCCCTATCTTCCCTGATGAGTGGAATGGCAGGTTCCCTCATCCCCCCAAGCCTTGAGCTTCCCAGTCTCCTTGCAAGTTCTAGTAAGACCCTCAGGTCTCCTCGATTGTTAGCCATGGAAGGACCTGACTTTCTGAGTCTCAGTACCCTCAGCTCCTGATCAGTCTCTTTGCAAAGCCCTGGCAAATCTTGGGCCCTTTTTGAGTCCCTGAGACCCCCTCACCCCCTTCCTCCATCAGTCTCCCTGCCGGTGTCAAGTCCCACAGTCCCCCTTTGAGTCCCTGAGACCCCCAGTCTCCCTGCCAGTGTCAAGTCCCCCTTTTGAGTTCCCAAGGCCCCCAACTCCCTGACAGTGTCACGCCCCCGGTTCCCTCTTTGAGTCCCCGAGACCCCCAGGCTCCCTGACAGTGTTAAAGTCCCCTGGTTCCCCAAGGCCCCCAGTCATCCTGACAGTGTCATGTTCCCCGGCCGGTCCCCAGCCTCCAGTTCCGCCCCAGGTGAGACCAGGTCCGAGACGCGGTGGGCGCCGTTCCCGGGGAGAGAGTCGCGCAGGGCCTAGTCGCCATCTTCTGGGCGCCGAGACAAAGCCCAGTGGGGCGCGGGCTGCGGCCGGGGACTGGACCTTACCGAAAGATTGGAGGTTCTGGATAGTGGACATGCGACACTAGTGTGAGGCCGGTGAGGGGATAAAATTCCTGCGGGGCCGGCCCGGATCACCGTGTCAGGAGGCTGCAGTGGCGAGAAACGGAAATCAATGAGGCGGCGGCGCGAGGCTGGACCAGCGGCGGCGGCGGAAGCCGAGCGGCAGGAAGACGCGGGCGCGAGCGAGGAGGCGGCGCTGCGACTTCTCTCGCACAAAATGGCCGGCGCCGCTATTTAGCCCCGTGCGCCGCCGCCACGTGACCGCGTGCGCCACCCGCCCGCCTAGGGGCCGAGCCGAAGGACTTGGGGCGTTCGGGCTCCCACTGAGGGCCGCTGCGGTCCGTTCGACCGGAGGCCCCGGGTGGCACAACTTCCGGGCGCAAGGATGAAAAGCGCCCCCCTCCACCCAGCCTCGGCTGGAGACGCGGCAGTTGCTTTATGCACCTCCCCC
>NW_008352479.1:883684-904307 GCF_000622305.1 Nannospalax galili | reverse complement strand
TCTGGCGATGGGAAGCTCTCTCCAACACCCCGGAGTTTCTCTTTCAGAACATCAGGGAATCCCACCTGGGGATTTGCAGTCCTGACAAGCCCTAGTTGATCCTGATGTTGCTTTCTGGACTAGACTTGACCTAGATGTAGGTGTCACGACCTGACATCTAGGAGGTTCAGGTGTGCATGGAATAAACACACTACAAACCCCGCCTATCATCTTTAGTGTGCCTCCGTAGGGACCAGAGCAGGATCTGCGCACGATAGGTGCCTGGTACAAGGTGATGGTGAGCACAGCATATAAGTTAATGGATAAAGAGGGACCAGAGTCATATGCACAAAAATATAGGAGATTTGGGGAACCGGCTCACCTATGCATCATCTATGCAGGTGGCTGGCTTTTTAGACCAAAGAAATAGACTAAAATTTAGGGTTTCTTAACTTTTTTGTGGGTCATGGCAGTCTTGTGACGCCTACTGACCTCGTATTGTAGTAATTCTTTGTGCCTAATGTAAGACATGGTATCACAAAGCAAAAGAATTATACTGAAATTTAAAGCCATACATTAATAACATAGTATGTGCCTGTTTAATGTTCTCCAATAAGCCCTAGCAGCAGGTATTACCACTACTGTAATTTCAGAAAGACCATAAACATAAAAGTGTCTGTGACCTCTATTGACACAAACTGACAGCTTCTTCTAAAGCTACTGTGAATGGTTGCCTGTATTCACAAGGGAAGGTAGTGCTATGTTTTGCTTAGAGGGTAGTCAAAATGCACTTGTAATCTTTTTTTCCCATCCAAGTTTAGGAATATATTACCTTTGCAGTTTTATCTATACACCAAGGAGCTACAAAACCTCAGGTTAAGAATCCCTGTATAAATGGTCCTTCTCACCTTCCACCTTTATGTGGGATCTGGGGCAAGAACTCAGGTCATCAGACTTAAACTGCAAACACTTTGCCTTCTGAGCCATCTCTCTGGCCCTTGAGTACTTGTAAATGCTTTAATTTTTCATTTTAATTTTCCAAGTAATTTAAAGTACTCTACCACACAGAGCCTGCAAGAAGTGCAGAGTATACAAAAATGTATATCTCTATATTCCCTTTTTTTCCCTTACTGCATATACATAACTCATAACAGCCAAGGGTGGGTGGACCAGTGAAGAAAAAGTAATACAGAGAAGCTTAAAAATTCCAGAAATCTGGGGCTAGAGAGATGATTCTGGGGTTAAGAACCTGTACTGTTCTTTTAGAGGACCTGGGTTCAATTCCCAGCACTCATTATGGGCAGCTCACAATTGTTTATAACTCTAGCTCCAGGGGATGTGATGCCCTCTTCTGGCCTCATTGGGTACCTGCACTCAGGTGCATATAGCACCCTCTACCTACCATAAAAATTCCCCCAATCAGAAGTTTCACTGTCATTATGCCTGTCATAATGTAGAACTCATCCCTAAGGTTTGCCTCAGAAATCTCCAGGAGCTCAGATATCTTTAGTCAAGTCAATGTGAACACAGGTTAAAGACTTCTGATTCTGGTTCATGGTTTTTGTGTTTAAGTCCTCTGGTGTACAACACAGGAACTACTGTCCATGTGTAGTAATGGACTCTTTCAGTTTAGCTGATCCAAATCAAAATGCAATGTAAAAATAAAATAATACAGACCTCTAAAGATTTAAATTGTTTACCTATTTTTAGTTTAAAAATTGTGGTTACTAGAAACTTTAACATTACACATACCTTAAATCCTATTTCTACTAGAACAGCATTGAGATTCAAAGAATTCATTGGTATGTAAGGTTCTCATAAAAAGAATAAACTGAAGCATTAAAAAATCTCTTATATTTAGCTTTAAGTGGTACCAGCTTGGCTTAAGGCAAACATTTCTTGCCATATTTAAGAAAGGAGCATATATTGTTCACAAAAAAATAGCAGTATTGACGAAAGGAATCAGGGAAAATACAGTAAAATAGTTGAAAAAGAAGACTCCCCATAGTTAGAGGTAGACTCCAAATCTGGGCCTTAGCACCCTAGCAGTAGCAACACAGAGGATATCAGCTGAGAAATCCACATGTCTACAGAGAGAGAACCCACCAGTTGTCCAAGAGGAATAGCTATGCCTGGCTCTCAGCTTCAGGGGCTGTTTCTCTTGGTTCCTCATAAAGGGGACACTGTGATGTAGCAGACAGCCACCCTGGCAATTTGCCTGCAGTGGAGACAGTGGTGGGTTTCATTTAGCTGTGTCCTATGTCTGGTAGTCATGGCATCATGGTATCCAGTTAGACTCTTGGGGTCCTTGTCCATCCCTACTGTCTCCTGTGGAGGAGATGTGATCATGACACCACTCAGATTTCTCTCTTCAACGAGTTTAATTGACATACAGCCCCAGTTGCTGCATTCTGAATTCAACATTGCATCCTGCTAAGGCCAGGCTTCCCACTGGCTATTTCTAGCCAGTGACTGAACACAAAAAACATACCAATACAGACCTGTTCTGGAGAGAGATGGAGGACTCCTCTGATGGGCTCAAGATTCGCATTTGGCCTGGCTGAATCTTCTTAGATTTGTGCCAAAGTCAAGACTCTTACTCTACCCCTCTTCCCTCTCTCCACAAGGTCACCATCTCTGGCTTCTTCTCCTCTTCCTCACAGTGCACCCTCTCCCCCCAAGTAAATCTCACGCATGTCTTACTGTCTTGATGGTTCCTTCTCAAGGCAGCTGACTGATTCACCTAATTCCAGATGGGTTGGTGAGAATACAATAGGCAGAAAAAAACCTTCAGTTAAAAATATTATTTCTAAGTTTCCCCTTCAAATCCTAAAGTATTCTAGTGAACTGTATTGAACTGCATGTGGCCAAGAGAACTTTTATATAACCCTCCTGGAAACTTAAGGCCATCTATATAAAAAACAAGCCCTACAGCCTTTTCTGGCTGTGCACCCTTCAATAACTTCTTGGTGGCCTGCCTCTCTAGTGATAAAATGTGAATGCATTGAAGGACAATAAGAACATTCACCTAGTTCTTAGTGCAAATATACAGGTCTCTAGGAAGGCCTCTTACCCATTCCCAATTGGGAAGACTCCAATTACTTGCACCAGGGAAACAGAAAATCAACATTTCCAATGAGCAGCCAATGATGCTGGTGTTTCCAGGGGTCCAAATACAAAGAGAGGTACCAAAGAATGAGTGTGTTCTGCCTACTGAGCATCATCGCTATATTTCCCACATCTACGTTTAATGAGACAGGGTTTGAAGTTACATTTCCTGTGTGGAACCATGTTGTGCTGTACAAATAAACAACTCAGCTTCCATCTAGCTGTCTAATTTACAGGAATGATTGTTTCTGTAGAATTCTGTAGATCAGAAGACCTATACAAGAGAAAGTCAGAAGCTAGGTCCATTTCTTCTATTGTTTCTTTGAGATAGGGTCTTGCTATGTTCCCAGGCTGGCCTGGGATTCCTTGGCTCAAGTGACCCTCTGGACTCAGCTTCCACAGTAGCTGGGACTGCAGATACATGCCACAGAGTTCCATTCTCAGCTTGTTTCTTTTCCCTTCATTTCTTTTCTTCCTTCCTTCCTTCCTTCCTTCCTTCTTTTATTTTGCCAAGTTCTTATGTAGCTCAAGCTGGCCTCCAGCCTGCTATAAGCTGAGGATGACCTTGCTGGAATTATAGGGGTGCATCACCACACCTAGTTTATATGATACCAGGGAGGGAAACCAGGGCTTCCTGCATGCCAGGAAAGCACTCTACCATCTAAGCTACATCCCCAGCTTCTGTTTCTTAATCCCATTTGCTTTGTGTGTCACCATTCTCAGGGGGTGAGAGGAGTGTAGATAGCTGGATAAGCAGGTTCTGTGTATGTAGAACTTAATTTAAAACTATTGATAGTGATGGTATTATAGAAGATCTGAGACTGAGTAGTTTACCAAGAACAGGAATGTGTCCAGTCCCAATTATGGAGGTTTGGAAATCCAAGGTCAAGGTGCTGGCAGGTTTGAAGATCCAGATGTCAAGATGATGTCTTGAATGGTGCTTCCTTCAGAGAGGAAACTCCATCCTCACACAGCTAAAAGGCAGAAAAGCAAATAGGTAAAAGGAGGCTGTCCTCCTTTACTTCTCTGTTGCGGTGATAAAACACAACACCAAAGCACTTGTGGAGGAAAGGATTTATATCATTTTATAGGCTACAGTCCATCACTGAGGACTGTAGGAGCTCAAGGCAGGAGCTCAAGGCTGGTACCTGAAGCAGAAACGGAGGCAGAAACTGCAGAGGAACACTACTTACTGGCTTGCTTCCCCTGGACCACCCAGCCACTGAGTCTCCCATACAGCCAATAGCCTAGGCCTACCTGTCCAGGGATGGTGTAACCCACAGTTGGCTGGGCCCTTCTGCATCAACCAGTGAGGAAGAAAATGCCTCACAGACAAGGCCACAGGCCAGTCCAATCTGAGAAACTCCCCATTTGAGGTTCCCTCTTCCCAGGTGGCTGCAGTCAGTGTCAAATATTAAAAATATTTATTATTTTTAACTCTGTGTGTGTGTGTGTGTGTACATGCATGTGTGTGTCAGTGCCCTCAGAGACCAGAAGAGGGTGTCATAGTCACTGAAGCTGGAGTTACAGACAGTTGTGAGTCTCTTGAAATGTCAGTGCTGGGGACCACACTCAAGTCCTCTGGAAGAGTATAAGTGCTGTTAAGTGCTGAGCCTTCTCCCTAGCCCCTAAACTCACCTTCTTATAACAGTGCTAATTTATTCCCAGGACAGAGTCCTCATGACCTAATACCGCCCACCATGTTCCATAGCCCAACACTGTAATGATGGAAATGGAGTTTCCAGCATTTGGATTCATGCCACAACAATGAACATCAGGGTGACGAACATATTATGTGTTTAGCATTAAGAACATTGCATTGTACAGAGACAACTTACTCAATTTAAGGAGTTAATAATTATTTTCAGGGAGCTTATGAATCTAAAAGTTCCACTAAGACAATGCAGAACCACAAAGAAAGTAGATGAGAATTTCAGGGAGGGAGATTGGAAGCTTGATGGAGTTGACCCAAGAAATCTGAGAAAATTTCCCTGAGGTAATAGCTCTCCAAGAGTCATCTCAGTTGAGAGATGTAGACCATGACCATGCCACTCAACTTCTAGTCTGGAGGAAGAGGCAGGGATGCATTTACTTTCCTTCCCCTTTATTCTACCTTCTTGCTATCAAGAACTGGGAAGTGGGGGCCTGGAGAGATATCTCAACAGTTAAGAGCACTTGCTGTTCTTACAGAGGACCCGGGTTTGATTCCCAGTACCCAATTGGCAGTTCACAACTGTCTGTCTGTACCTTCAGTTCCAGGGATTCTGGCACCCCTTTCTGGCCTCCATGGGCACCTGCACACACATGGTATATATACTCACACACAGACACATAAAATGAAAAATGAATAAAGAGAACTGAGAAGGGTCTGAAACTTGCCCTGTGTGCAGCTACCAAGTTAACTTGTCACACTTTGATGGTGGTGGTAAAAAGCTTGAGACTCCTAAGCTACAGAGAAAGACTTTAGGACCCATCACAAAAGCCATAGCCAGAGTTCGGTGTTGACACTGTTTACCTGTGGCTTTCCCATGTGACAACACATGTAGATCTATGTAGCTGTCTGCATGGGCAGTGGGCTGTGTTAGAGGAGGGAACTCTACCTATAGAAGCTGTTGATTTTGTTATGAGAAGTAATAAGAGTATCTGGGGGGACATAGTATCACATCTCTCAAGATTTCTCTCTGTAAATAGGCTTTTGAGAAATGACCAAGGTTATAAGTGGTTAGAGACCTGCATTCTTGGCAAACCCATTTAGAACATGCGGGTCTCCTCAGAGCCTGTGTGGATTGATTCTCCCTCAACAATGTTCTCTCTCTCTCTCTCTCTCTCTCTCTCTCTCTCTCTCTCTCTCGCTGTGTGTGTGTTGATGTAAGTGATGAGCTCTTCAGATACTAGATTGATCATGTTTACCAGTGATGAACAAGGCATGTTCACAGGTTAGGTTCACAACACGTCTCACCTTTTACCCCCTTTTCTCAAATATCTGGCCGTGGGGCAGGTAGGCCTAGCAGCTTCCTTTGCCATTTGACCTCAGTGTCCTCCATTTTTTGCCTCCCATGGAACCACTTGTGAGTTAGGTTGGGGCTCTGGGCGGCATGTGGCCCGGAGGCCTCTAGTCCTTGGTTTCATGTTGCAGCCAAGCTTTCCCGATTGCTCTGCCTTGGGGCTTTATTTATCAACTGAGCTGCCAAGAGTAATATTATTCTTTTCATTGTCACTGACCATGAAAAATTATTACCCTTATGAACTCATGGGGGAAGAGGTAAGGTTGTATGTGTGGCTTGAATATATTTGGGTCCAATGGCTTATTTATGATGCAAAACTATTTGTTTGTGAAAGTACTGGCCTGGAATATGTGATCCTCCTGCCTCAACTTCCTTGGAACTGATATTATAGGTAGACCCCACCATGCCTGGCTGATTGTGTAGAACTATATCCTGCAGACTATAGTATTCCTGAGTGTGATAGCTTAGGAATGAATATGAGCCAAACGCATTCTTAAGATGGGGTGTCAGCAATTGAGAAACAGATTAATCCTAAACTAGTTCCTAAAGTAAATGGGTTCAAGAAATTGGATGCCACAGATCTCAGGTGGAGAACTTTGAAGTTATCATGAGCATGTCCTTCATGTAGACATAAAACTGTGGACCGATAGCACAGCTGGATTAAGAAATACTTGTTTCTTTGAGAAAGGATTGCCTGGGTTGTCTTCAAGTTCTGCAACCTTGATGGACAGTGGAGAAAAACACATGAAATATCCCTCAAATAAAGATTTATTCACTTTACACAAAAAAGAGTTAGAAGGTCCCCTACCCTTATCCAGCCATTAGCATCTATGAGGACTTCCTCTCTCTCCGTTCCTATTGCCTGGGAAGAGGATTTAACATTCCCCACCTCATAGTGTTGTGGCAACTTCTCCTATCATCGTACCTGGCACAGAAACAAAGTACTGTTCCTTCAAACTCTTTTCCAGAAGTTGTGTGATGAGGCTGCTGGGAAGTGATACTGATTCGATACAGCATCACACCATCTCCTGGAGAATATATATACGCCATTTCCCTGTAATTTCCTGTGATCCTGTGGCCCTTATGAAATTTCATTATAGCCAGACACTTTAGTTCATCCCAATAAACTTTTTCTTGGAATCATGACAGCCAGTTTGTGCAACCTGATTATATTGGAAGAGTACGGGAAAAGTAGACACGATAAATAAGACAAATACCCTTTTACTGCCAAAAATTTGGAAAGCAGGAGGTCAGGGTGAGTCACCTGAGGCCAAGTCTGACCCACTGCCTCATTCCTGTGCACACATCCATATGTTCAGTGAACACATTGTCTCCCAAGGGTTAAATTGTATCTGTTCTTCATTGACCTTGACTCCACCAGACCCATCCCAGCAATTTACACAACTGCATGTAAAAATAGACATTTTAGAATCACATTTATTTAAGTGGAAGTGCTTTAAATATTTTTGAAAAAAATTAGAAAATGTGCTTGAATGTTATTAATTATGGGGATTACTATGGATGAACTTGAAGTTCCATTGATAAAGTTTTGTGTGTATGGAGTGTGTGTGTGTGTGTGTGTGTGTGTGTGTTTGTCCATGTGTCTGGAGACCAGAGATTGACATGGTGTCTTGCTCAATCATTTTCCATCTTATTTTTTGAGACATCTCTCACTGAACCTGGAGCTCACTGATTCAGCTAGACTGATTGGCCAGTGAGCTCCAGGGGTCCTCCTGTCTTTGTCTCCTAGTGTTGGGATTTCAGGTGTATACATCTCACCTGTTTGTTTGTTTTTTTTTTTTTTTACATGGATTTTGAGGATCCAAACCTAGGTCGTCATGCTTGCTCAGCATGCCCTCTATCCACTGAACCATCTCTCCAGCCCACTAATTAAGTATTGATTATAATCTCAGTTGACCTGAGGTGGAACCTTCAGTTTTTTCTATTGACAACAGAAACAGCTCTGATGGAATGTGTACCCATGTGTTATACCCACAGGCACATATGCCTTTAACATTCAAAAGTGTTGTAGCTTCTGACATGGACTCCACCACACATTCAGTGCAGAGCTGGAGCACTGAACATCTTTTAACCAAGATGTCCTATCCCTCAGTTTCTGCTCAGCAAAAAGCTTATTAGGCTTTCATTTTTCCTAAAGAGAGAGCAGAGGGGAGGCACGTGTGCTCTCCTTACTGCCTAATCATGTTTGTCCATAGGAGGCATTTTGTCCATAGGATTAGAACCTTCCAGTCACATGTCCGTTTCTTTCCTCTTAGCCTTTGTCTTATCATGGAGTTTACAGTTATATTACATCATTCTTACTTTGGTTAGAACATCCAATTATACAATTTTATATTTTTACTTTATTGTTATTATTGTATGTGTGAGTGTTTGGGGGGGGGTGCACACATGCCATGGCATGTCTCGGAGGACAAGTTTCAGGAGTTAGTCCTCTCTTTCCACCATGTGGGTCTCCTCAGACCCTAGTCAGCAGGGTTGCACTATGAGCGCTCTCACCTGCTGAGTCATCTCATGGGCTCACAGTCAACAGTTTAAGGAGGTTCAGAAAATGCAAGTGTCTTGTCTATTTACCCATACTGTTTCCATTCCTAGTGTTCCTCAGTTCTTTGTGTAGATACATATTTCCTTCTGCATCCTTTCTTATTTCAGGTAATATGGAGCTTTTGGTGATGAATTCTATCAGTTTTTGTTTTTTGGGTTTGTTTTGGATTTTTGTGTATTTCACACAAACCATCTTAATCATCTTTATACCCCCTTCCCTAACTGCACCCTCCCATAGCGCTCTCCCCCTGGATTTCATGCATTCTGTCATTTATATTAAGGCCTATTGAGGGACCCAAACATCCCTCAGTGCAAGTTCATCCACTGCGGTCTAGTCAGCCTATCTAGAGTCACTCCCTTAAAGAAGACCAACTCTCCCTCACCCAGCAGTAATCGGCTGCCAAAAGTTCTTCAGCTAAGATTGAGTCCTGCTGTCCATTTCCTGAGTTCTGTGCTGGGGTTTTGTCTCTTTCAGTTTGCATGGATCTTGTGCATGCTGACACCATTGCTGTAGGTTCATATGAGCAAGGTCCCAGGAGCCTGTAAGACTGTGTTTCCATATGGTCATGCACCTCCTCCCTTGGCTTTTATAGTCTTTCCACCCTCCCCCTTCCACAATAGTTCCTGAGCCCTGGGTGGGTGGAGTTTAACATGGGAATCCTGTCCAAGGGCCCATACTCTGTAGATTCTTATTCTCTATGCTTTGGCCATTTGTAGTCTTTTGTGTCCATTGCCCTCTTTTGCATGAGGGAGCTTCATTAATGAGAGTTGAGAGATGCATTAGTATTCTCTCTACCCCTTGTTCCACCATGTTCCATGAGCCTTAGGCACAGAGGTTCCATTGTAGATGTGTCACTTAGGGTTGGGCATTTCATGGACACTTACTTTCTGTGTGTGACCAGTTGTGGAACTCTGTAATAGTCTCTTGTCTGTTGCAAAAGAAGCTTCTTTGATGAGTGGTCACTGGCATACCTCTCTGTAAATATAAGGGTCCACATTTAGCATATAGGAAGAAATTACATTTCTCTAGGGATGTGACAGCCTTAGGTTTTTCTCTGTGACCTCTCCAACCATGTGCATTTGGCTATGTTTACAGTACTACACATGAGTTCCCTCCCATTGAGTGGGCTTTAAGTCCAATAGGTAGCTGTTGATTACCCCCAAGATTAAAGGGCCACTACTGCCACTACAATGTAGTTTGCTGTGCTGGTCACTGTTGTGGTTATTAGGCCTGAAAACTGGGGTTGGACCATCTATTGATGTTCTCCCTTAGCAGCTTGCATTGTGACAGGTGTTACCCAGGGAGAAATGGGTAAAATGGGAGTATTTAAATTGGAGGAGAAGAGGGAACGTTATACAAGGAACCATGGAGTTAAAGGGGGAAGAAGGAGCTCAAGAAAGGGTACTACTATAGGAGACAGGTATTATCAAGGGTGAAATGGGGGTACTTTAACTGGTGAGGAAGGAGGGAAGGTTAGACAGGGAGCAAGAGAGGACAGATAAATAATGCTTAGATAGTGTGAAAAACAGAGGGAAATATATTAGTTTAAAAGTCTACTGGAAAATTACACACAGTATTTCTACATGTGTCCATGTGTATAGCTGAGGTTATATAACAAGAAACAGTGCCAGACAGGAGAAATCTCCCTCTGAGTTATTGGCAAGTGTAGTCCACAAGACTCTTCAAATTATACAGGCTATTGCCACAGCCCTTGATTACTTCACAGAACTTGAAGGTAAGACCCTATTGCTGAAGACAGGACATACTTTGGACACAGGATTTGGAGCAATGGAGCTGGAACTAACCTCTCAGGAGGCCAGCTCTCATAGTTTTGAAGGACTCTATTAGTTTTTTTACACACAGAATATCTTTATTTGGGGCTGACTTGAGTTCAGTTGCCAGGACCCACATAACAGGAGGAGAGAACTGACAAACGAACAGACAAACAAGAAAACAGCAATACTCATAAGGATGTGGAGAAACCAGAACATTCATATGTAGAAATATAAAATGTGAGGCTTCTTAGGAAATTACCTGGTTCATAAAATGGTTCAATAGATACCGATGATGAATCAACAATTCCACTCCAAGGTGCAGAATATCCAAGAGAAAGGGACTCTAGTGCTCACAAAGACTTGCACACAAATCTTCATAGCAGCACTATTTATAATATTCCAAAGTGTAAACAACCCAGATGCCCATCAGCTGATTCTGGATAAACCAATATAATACCATTATATACACATATACTATATATCCATAAAAGGAAGGGAGAACTGATGTGTGCTGCAGCGTAGATGAATGTTGAAAACATTATGCTAAGTGGAAGAATCCTGCCAGGTTGTTAATGTAGGAAGCCTCACCCTGAATGTGAGCAGCACTCTTGCCTGAACTGTGCAAGAGTGAAGAAAGCCAGCTGTGAAGTAGCAAGGGAGGAAGGGTGCACTGTTTCTCTTGGATCTTGACCATGGATATGATGTGATGAGCTGTCTCAAGCTCCTGCTGTTGTGACTTCCCCACAGTGATGGACTGTAACCTGGAACTGTGGCTAAGTAAATCCCCCCCAAGTTGCTTTAGGTCAAGGTGTTTTATCACAGCAACAGAAAGGAAATTGGGACAGGCAGTTACCCTCCTGAGTCTTAAATTTGTGCTGATATTCTCGATGTCATAATAGTTTCCCTGAATTCTTTTCTTAGCTCGCTTTAATATGAGCTTCTTTATTGATTCTGATTCTCTTTTCACTGAGCCATCAATTATTTTTTGATATACAATATGCCCATATCATATTTTGTTCATCACAACGTGTCATCCTAGACCAACTGTGTCCTTCTATCTCAAGGGCACAAGGCTCTGCTCACAGCCACAGTGAGCTGGAAGCCTGTGTCACCAGCCCATGGAGCCACAGCCTCATAAAGTCTATTTAATCAATTCCACCAATTTTTAGTATAATCTTACTTCATTGGATTTATAACGTCAGTGAAACAATCTTACCTAAGATGCAGCTCTTTTTAGAAATTTTTATTAGGTATTAGTGTGTGTGTGTGTGTGCGTGTGCGTGTGCGTGCATGCATGTGTGTGTGTGTGCACATGCACATGCCTGCCACAGTGCACATTTGGAGGTCACAGGACAACTTTTCAGGAGTCAATTTTCTCCTTCACCTTGTATCTGCTGCTCTGTGTATTCCAGACCAGTTGGCCCATGAGCTTCGGGGTGCTTCTCTTGTGTCTGCCTCCCATCTCACCAGAATAGTGCTGGGATTTCAGATGTCAGTTAACACATCCAGTTTTTTGTTTTTTTGTTTTGTAGCTTCCAGGGATTGAACTCAGATCACGACATTTGTGCAGCAACCACTTTAATTTTTTACTTTAATTTTTAGATTTATTTTTATTTATGTGTGTATATGTTTCTGTGTGCTTCTATCTGTCTGAGTGTATGCTGATGTGTGTATGGATGCCCTTGATGGCTAGAGAGAGTGCTAGATCCCTGGGAGCTGGAGTTACAGGCATTGATGAGCTGTCCAATATCAGTGCTGGAATCATGATTGAGCAACAAGTGCTCTTAACTGCTGAACCACAATTCCAGTCTATCTCTCCCATCTCCTCCCCAACTGGCCAGTGATTCAGGTTCTCATTTAATAGGACTGGATTTCATCTATACACACAATAGATATCCACATAACAAAATAAGAATAGGTAACAGTGACTGAACAGGCCTTAGAATCCAAGCAAAGTTAAGTGCAGTATCATAACATTTCTGTTAGTGTTCAGCCTCATTTTAAACTCCAGATCCCAAACATCAAATGGGCAGGCCAAGCTTCACTTCTCCCTGCTCTTTCTAGTTTTTGTTTGACCCCTTTAATGATGGTTTTTATACAGCTTTTCTCTCCTCAGAAACAAGCTCCCTCTTTGTTCTAGCTTTTTCTTGTTGCAGTGATAAAACAGGTTGATCACAAGCAACTTAAGGAAGGAAGGATTTATTTTGCTTACTCTTCCAGGTCATAGTTCATCACTGTAGGAAGTCAGGGCAGGAACCATGGAGGAATGCTATTTTCTGGCTTCCTCTCAGCTCATGCTTAGTTAGATTTTTTTATACAGCTCAGGACTACCTGCCTCAGGAATGGTACTTTCCACCATGGGTTGAGCCCACCTACACACTTAATAATCTAGACAACCCCCCATAAACATGCCCATAGGCCAACTGAACTAGGACATTCTCAACTGATGCTTTCCTCTTAGATGACTGCAGGCTGTGTCATGTTGACAATTAAGGCTAACCAGCTCCTTCTCTTTTTTAAAAAAATATTTTTTTATTTTTATGTGCATGAGTATTTTGCCTGCATGTGCGTATATACACCATGTGTATGCAATGCCCATGGAGGCCAGAAGAGGGCATCTGATCCCCTGGAAATGGAGTTCAGGAGAGTTACTAGCTGCCATATGGGTGCTGGGAACAAAACCAGGATCTTCTGCAAGAGCAGCCAGTGGTCCTCATCACTGAGCCATGTCCAGCCCCAGCTTCCTCTGTTATCCGTATTTTCTGCTCACACTTTATTGAGTAAACAAACTATGAGGAACAAGTGAGATCAGCTTCCAGGTCTCCTTGCATTTGTACCTCTGTGCTCTACCTTGTCACTTGTTACAGTGGGTGAAGTATTTCTGTTTTCCTCCTTTGCCTTCTCAAAGATGTTGTGCTTGTAAATATGCATGCCTCTGCCGCTTGCATCTATGATACCCCCATTCTTGTGGTGTTCCATTAGGATGAAGATATTTTCTAGAATCTTCCATTGAGAAAAGCAAAAGCAAAAACTTCCTTTGACTTAATATCAATTTCCATCCAGGACTCATTTCATGCTCCTCTTTCAAAGAGTCATCTATAGCCACTGTCTTCACGTCTTGTGACCCACATCTCCTCCACCCCTCCAAACAGGCCTCTGTTTCCACCACGCCATTCCACACTGTGGCTTACACACACTGTTTCCCAAACCTGCTCAATCTGCACAGTTCATCCAAGTGCTCTTAAACCATTTTGATCTTACTGGACTCTCTGCTCGCTTCCTCTCTTGGATTCCTGCCATATAATTGGCTGCAGTGTTGCCAACTCCTTTGCTGGCTCCTTCTCAGCCAACTTGTGTCACTGTGGTTGAGGAAATAGGAGGCAAGTGAGGAGATGGTGCCTTAGAGACCAGGGGAAGAGACTGTATAGGCGAGACTGTCAGCACAGAGCCTGGCAACCTCACATCTGTTCTCAGGAGCATCAGAGTGTTAGGAAGAGGGGACAGAGTAAGTCTATGAGCCAAGGGAAGTCTTAGACCACCCCCCTCCATTGCGTTACACTTATGGCAACAAGTCAACATGAGGAAAGGAAAGGGCCAGGGCTACCTTATGAGATAAAAATGAAGATGGAAAGCAAACTGCATCAAAACAACTTAAAGGCCAGGGAGATGGTTCAGTCAGTAAAGTGCTTGGCTTGCAAGCATGACAACCTGAGTTTAATTCCTAGAGCCTGTATTAAAAAATCAGGTATGGTGGTGTGCACTTGTAGTCCCAGCACTGGGGGAGCAGAGATAGGTTGATCTCTGGGAATCATTGGCCAGACAGCCTAACCCTGTTGGAAAGTGCTTAGCTGAGTGAGAGACTCTGCCTCAGAAAACAAGGGGGAGGGCACCCAAGGAACAATACCTGAGGTTGACCTCTGGCTTCCACAGGCATGCACACATGGGCATGCACACATGCACACATGTATACATACACATTTTTAAGGAAAGAAAGCAACGGTAAATAAATATATACATAAAACCGTTTATCCATGAAAAATGGGTAGGTTACAGAGAGCGAGAATACAGATTAATGAAAGAAAGTTCACTCCAGTTCAGCTCCCATTAATTCCCTTTGAACATTAGGCCTTGTCATTAATAACACTCCTTAACAGAATCAAGGGAACCTGCAAGGCAGGAGAGATGGCTCACTGGTTAAGAGCACTGGCTGCTCTTGCAGAGGACCTGGGTTTGGTTCCCAGCACCCACATGATGACTCATAACCATGTGTAACTCCAGTTACAGGGGATACAATACCCTTTTCTGGCCTCCATGGACATTGCACATATGTGGTTCACATACATACATTCAGGCAAAGCACTCATACTCTTAAAATAAAAATAAGTGAATCTTTTAAAAACTGTTCAGAGCTGCAGAGCAAAGCAGTGAGTTTGGAGGGCAATGCCATTGCTTATTAGAGTTTTAATCTAAAATAGTTAGAGGACTACAGGCAGCATAATGGACACCTCCTGAAGCATTTTTCATGGTAACAGTTGACAGGGATTTCATATGGCTTTTCCTTATAGATAAATAAGAGTGAAGATCTTCATCTTCTTAGAAACCATGCACACCTGTCAAAATTACCCAGCCACAAAGCCAAATCTGGCCTTTCAAAGTAAACATACCATTTTCTATGTAATTGCTATAATTAGCTGTGGGAACATCACTGACCCATCCACAGAAGAAACAGATGGAAGGAGGTCTGTCTTCACGCACAAGCTAGGATGCTGTGAAAATAGAAACTGTTAGGCGTACGCTCAGTCACCGTCTTGTGTAGCTAAGAAGCAAACAGTGGTGGAAGGCCACAGCCAGTCCATGGTCTCCTTTGGTTACACAGAAGGTAATTTTAGATGACTTCACAACAGTGAATTAGGAAGTGTAGAGAGCTGCAGAGAAGGCTCAGGAGGTAAGAGCACTTGTTGCTCTTTCAGAGGACCTAAGTCCAGTTCCCATCACCCATGCCAGGCAATTACAACCACTTGTAACAACTCCAACTCCAGGGGACCCAATGCCTTCTTCTGGCCTTCATGTATGCCTGCACTCATGTGCTGACACACAGATGTGAACATAAATGAAAACTAAATAAAACATTTAAATGTACAGAGGAGCTGAGGAGATGACTCTGTGGGCAAAGCACTCGTGTTTAAATCCCCAGAGTCCACATAAAGCTGGGCATGGTAGTGCACATCTGTAATCACAGTGCTTCTACAGAGAGATGGGAGGAGGAGACAGGAGAATGCCAGCTAACCTGGATATGCAGCAGTGAACAAGAGACTGTTTCAAACAAGACAGGGTGAGTACCAGCATCTGAGGTTGTCTTCTGACCTCTATGTATGTATTATGGCATGTGAGCACCTGCAGACAGACAGACAGACAGACACCACACACACACACACACACACACACACACACACACACACACACACACCTCCCTGCTTCTCCTACCCACACAGGTAAGAACTTTGAGATACATACGATCTAGTCTCAAGATCAAAGACAGCGCACATCTTTCACAGTGGGAAGAGATTGTCCAGCTTCACCTGGAAAGGAAACAAAGGACACCACGAAGGAGGCAGGAGAGAACACAGATGCTACCAGGACAACCTGCGCCTTTCAGATATTAGATGCAGATCTTTGAGCCCGAGCATTTTTCTAAGCACTATGACCGTCCAGTGCTGACTGTGTATCTTTCTCTATAGGGCATGCTGATGTTGCTTAATTTGGTGCCTTTCTCTCCTTTGAGCCCTCTTCTTCCTGCATATCTAGCACAGGTAGTGTGCTTACTAGACACATGTTGCTGAATTCATTGAATAAACACATGGTTATAATCTGTGTAGGGATGTGCCTATCAAGACGTTCCGGAAACATCTAACATGAACCACAATTGATCTTCTGAGGTTGATTCCCCCCAACTTCCTGTTTCTATCTCCATGCTGATTGGTGGGATTCAATCACACTTTAGAGTCCTCGGTGTTCCCCTTACCTTGGTGTTCTTTCTACCACTGGGCCACTCAGTAGCTCTTCACGGCTTTTCCTTTTTTCCCTCCTCACTTCCAGAGGCACCTTTTTCTTATCTTCCCATCATCCTGCCTGCTCTCCCTCTGCTAAGGGGTTCCGTGAGTCCAGGCCCAGAATCCTTTTCTTTTCAAGAATTTTTTCCCATTTATTTATTTTTGTTCTATCTGTATGAGTGTTTTGCCTAGGTGCACCTATGCATGCAATGTCCACAGGAGCCAGAAGAGGGCATCAGATCCCCTGGGACTGTAGCTACAGGTGGTTGTGAACCACCATGTGGGTGCTGGGAACCAAATCGGGTCCTCTGCAAGGCAGTGCTCTTAACTGCTGAGCTGTCTCTCCAGTAACCCCTCACCCCACCCTGATCCTTTCCTGATCTCTCCCAGTGCAGACCAACCTACTGCCTAGACCAATTCACCTACCCAACATCTCAAATGGAACATGTTTATAAAGGAAACCATCTTTCTTCATTGACTCCCAGCTCAGCAGACAGAACTAATGTTTTCTCTGTGGTATAAGCTGGACACCTGAACATACTTTGCACCTAATTTTTTCACCATATAGCTAATAAAAAATTTTGTTTTGCCTCTTGTGTTTGCACATATCAAAAATATATTGGCCCATGGTTGCTGAGGGTCCATCCTTGGTTGCTTGGCTCCATGTGGTTGGGCATCATGGTAGTGGATGTGTGAATAGTCTTCATTTCATGGTGAAGAAGGGCGTGTGAAGAATGGGCCAGGAACAAGAGATCCCCCTAAGAATCTACCCTGGTGATCTACTTTTTCCAACTAGATTTCATCTTCTAAAGTTTCCACAATTTTACAAAATAGCACCACCGACCATGGGCTAAGATACTTGTCACAGCAGCAGGCACAGACTGAGACAGCAGAGTGTGCCCATCTTTTCTGCCTCCTGCGCTCTGCCATCAGTAGATTGAGGGGGGGTGTCTCTGGATTTTTTCCCCACCTCTATCCTCTTTCAACTGCTCTTTAAGCTCTGACTCAGGCCTAGAGTTTTAGCAGTGACTGACTGTTTTTTCTGATGTCAAGTAAACACTGTGAAGTGTTGAGATTTCCTGTCTGGGTTGAAATCATACCAGAGACTGTGACGAGGCCAGAGGCTAGAAACCATTGCTCCATAAACATAAACTCACAAGCTTTGGGATTCATAATAAAAGAACTGGGTACTTCCACCAGAGCAGATTTGAACCTGGATTTTGAGTGGTTTGGAACCCTAATCCCCACTCATCTTCCCCCAGGAGCATTCTTCCCAGCTAGGGAGGGCTCAGGGACCATCACACAGGAAGTGAGTGATATTTGAGTCAAGATTTTCAGTATTACACAGAGTCATTTCAAGACTGAAAGAAACTTGGGAAGATACAGAGTTGAAAAAAACATCTTCCTTGAATGGTTTGTGACTGTTGGTGGATGAACAAGGTCCTGCCAGGCGCTGCCACCGGGAAATGCGTCACAGCCCAGCTTTTCAATGCTTGGAGCATCCGCTCCAACCACAGTTGGATCTGCTTTTTTAGCATTAGCTAAAAAATTCATTTACTTTGCCACCAAGGACAGAGCGGAGACCAAGGAGAGAAGAATCCTGACGCTTCAAGTCTAAAAGGGGGGAGCTAACTGTCATTATCAGACAGTTCAATAACTGATGGGCGCCGCACTGACAAATGTCCAAGTGACTTCAGCAGCAGGGACCCTTTCCAAACGTCAGCATTTCAATAGCCCAGAGAGATGAGGAAGAATTGCTGTGGACATGGGTATGCAGTGATAGCATCATTTAAAGAGGAAGAAGAGCCTCTGCCCTAAAGGGGGGAGCTAACTGTCATTATCAGACAGTTCAATAACTGATGGGCGCCGCACTGACAAATGTCCAAGTGACTTCAGCAGCAGGGACCCTTTCCAAACGTCAGCATTTCAATAGCCCAGAGAGATGAGGAAGAATTGCTGTGGACATGGGTATGCAGTGATAGCATCATTTAAAGAGGAAGAAGAGCCTCTGCCCTACGGTGTATGACAGCATTCCATTCATCAGCAGGATTGTTCCACAGAGACTCAAGTTATGCATGGGTGAAAATGCTGATTCACAGAGTCTGCCCATAATGGAGCATTCTTACAACCTATGTACAATTTATTGAGGCAAAGAATGTTTGCCCTGCCTTTCCATTGTAAACAGTGGCTTTAGAAGTCTTCTAAAACCAGGTCAGTTGGTGCATTTCACAGGTAGAGGCAGGAGGGTCAGGAGTTCAAGGTCATTTTTGGCTACTTAGCCAGTCTGAGGTCAGCTTGGAATACATGAGACCCTGTTTCAAAAAAAAGTCATCGTCTGACTTCCCAGTGGTTTGTCACAAAATAAGTGAAACAGTACAGAATAAATTAGAAGGGACAGACACTGAAAGTGTGAATTATTCTTATTACCAGGAATCAGAAAAGGGTATATTAACAACAGAAATGTGGGGGCTAGAGAGATGGCTCAGTTAAGGTTAAGAGCACTTGCTGCTTTTGCAGAGGATCTGAGTTCAGTTCTGAGCACTGAAGTCAGGTGGATCACAACCACATGTTGTTCCAGCACCAGGGGATCTGACCTCCTCTTCTGGTCTTGGTGAACACTTGCATTCACATAAAAATAAATCTTAGAGACCAAAATTCAGCATCAAATACTTATTCCAACACCTGCCTGCAAATAACCCTGTCTTCAATTAAGTAATTCCTGTACTACTCAGCGGGTCAGCCCTGTAATCCCTTCCCCTCACCACACAGTACTTCATGATGGTGACCCATTGTGATGTTGGGTCAGCATTGCCCCTTGTCATGTGACATGACGTATATAGCAGAAGGTGGCTCTTCCAGGCTTGGGTTGGTAGGCTCAGTCCTGTCTCTTTAAGCATCACAAGCAAGGGGAAGGCTGAAGACCCGGCAGACCTTCAGGGGCATCTGGGAAGTGGTGAGGGCATGTAGAACTGCCCTGGTGATAGCAGTGTGCAGTTGCCCCAGGCTCGCAGAAGGTCTTAAGAGATGACAGACACACAGGATGCTCAGAGTGCTTTCCACAAGTAGAGTCTGCCCAGTTTATAAACTACTGCCCCTGCTGGCTGACTGAATTTGGGTAGTATGACCACAGAGAGACGGGGAGCTGGACAGGTGAGGGGGCTGTGATCTGGATTACCTGGTTTACTGGCCTCAAGATGCTGCATGGCCCTTACATCTACCTGCAGAAATATTTAAGGACTGGAAACCCCATACTTTAAAGGAGTCTAGTGGTTTATCACTAGGAAGGAATAACCTGATATCCTTCAGAATTTTATTTAAAAACTTTTAATTTTTATTTATGTGTATGTGTGTATGTCTGTGTATTTACACACAGGAGTGCAGTGCCTATGGAGGCCAGAAGAGGGTATTTGATCCCCTGGAGCTGGAGTTACAGGCAGTTAGCAAACGTGAGCTCTGGCAACCAAGCTCAGGTTCTTTGCAAGAGTAGCAAGTGCTCTTAACCCTGAGTCATCTCTCCAGCCCTTATCCTTTAGAACTTTAGGTAGATGAGTATTAACTAGAACAGGGCTGGAACAACACACATCCCCACATCTTCTTCCTCCAGCAAGGGCCACCAATAGATTGAAGGTTTCTGGGTTCACTCTCTTCTAACTCTGCTATCTTTCAACTGCCCTTTAAGCACCAAGTCAGGTCTAGAGTGTTAGCACTACCCTGATGGGGTAAGAGGGAGGGCAGCTTGGGGAAGAGATTGGTGTCCTCAGAAGTTAGTTAGGAAGATGGGGTATCGAGACTCACATCTGCAATTTCAGCATTTGAGATAGAGAAGTAAGAAGATCACGTCTTGAGTTCCAGGCCAGTCTGGGCTTCTTAGTGAGACCCTGTCTCAAAGAAACAAAACAAAACAAAAACAAAAAAGTAAGTTAGCTAGGGCTTTAGAAATCAATTCCATAGTTTCTGAACATTTTCAGCCACACATGCCATTGGTAAAAATTGATAATGCACTCTCTAAGTTGGTATATTCATTTATAAATTATTTGTATGTAATGCACACACATATATCTATCATCTGTCTATCTATCTATCTATCTATCTATCTATCTATCTATCTATCTATCTATCTATCTATCACCTATCATCTACCTA
>NW_008352479.1:863638-883619 GCF_000622305.1 Nannospalax galili | reverse complement strand
ATCATCTATCTATCATCTATTTATCTATCATCTACCTACCTATTACTAGGAATCAAACCTAGGACCTCATGCATGTGAGGCCAGAGTTCTTCCATTGAGCTCCAGCCCCCGCCCTTATCTGTATTTTTAACTCTGGGAATATTAATACAGACAGAGGTCTAATGTCTTCTTTCACTCGCCTCTAGATGACATCTTTTCTATCCCCCTTGCCATCTGCACTATGGTTTGAATGGGACTGCTTCTAAGCGTGCATTCCCCATGTTCCAGTTTTTATGCGCGAAGGAGGAAGGGGAGGGAGCCACTCAGAGAAGAGGTGGGTCATTGCTGGGCACCTGGACCATGTTAAAAGAAATGAATAAAGAGAGGGAAACCCTCCCCCACGCCAGACCAACAACAACAGCAGGAGGGAAGCTTGACATCCAATTGCTTAGACATTCCACATCTGAACTAAGGCAGTGTTTGGTGTGCCTCATTGTGGCCCATTATTTCTCTAGAAGAAGGGCACATGTACAATAGAGGAGTGAAGCCTCTGCTCCATCTGGTCTCGGGATTCTTCTTGTGTCCTGTTGGTCTCCCGCTACCCGCCACAGGGTGGTGTTGAGAGGTGTAGGGACTTTAAGATGTGGGGCTTGGTGAGTGCTGTAAGTTAAGGCTGCTGCCTGAGTAAGGGATCCCTGGGTCCTCTTCAAGAGCAGCCAGTGCCATTAGTTGCTGAGCCATCTCTCCAGCCCCTCCACCTTATTTTTTGAGACAGGGTCTCTCGCTGAACCTGGAACTTGCAAATTACGCTAGGTTGGTTGACCAGCAAAGGCTCTGCCTGTTTTTGTCTCCCCAGTGCTGGGATTATAGACATGTGCCATCATGCCTGGGTTTTTGTGTTTTTTTTCTTTTTGTTCATATGTTTGTTTTGAGACAGGGTCACCCTATCTGGCCCCCAACTGGCCTTGATCTCACAGAGATCCACCTGCCTCTGCCTCCTGAGTGCTGGGATTAAAAGTGTGTGCCACCATATCTAGCATGCTAGGCCTTTTACCTGAATGCTGGGAATCAAACTCAGGTTCTCCTGGTTGTGCATCAAGTATTCTAGTCACTGACCTATCTCCCTGGCCTTCTTTTCTTTATTAGGCTGTCCTGCATCAGGTGTTTTGTTACAGTAATGGAAAAAAGGACTAAACGGTGTTACTCATCCCTAATCCCATTAATGACATGGGAAGAACTTTCCCTTGTTCTTCGTGGCTGTCAGTCCAGTCTTAAGGCTAGAAAAAACCCACAGCCTAGATCACAACCACCCCAACCACCTCAGTGACCACGTTCTCACTGTCAATATTTGTACAGGACAAATGGAACCCAGTGCCTCAAGATCTTGGGCCACACAGAAGCTACGTGAACCCACACATTCAGTACAAGGATGTATTAGCTCATACCTTCCTCCAGTGCAAACTCTAAGTCAGGCTGTTCATTCAGGAAGCAATCCCAGAATCCATGTAGAGGAAGGACGGATGTGATAGGAAAGAAATGAAAAACTACAGAAGGCACCCCAACAGTCACTGCTGTGTGTGACTGGGCGTCTGTCCCCTAGGAGCCCCTGAAGAACTCAGTGGAAACTTCCTGCTCAAGGTGTAGCCAGCAGCACCAACATCTCCCAAGAGTTGTTAGAACCTCAATGTCTTGGGTCCCACGCAACCTTCTGAATCAGAACACAAACACACATTAAAGTTGCCTTTAATCTTTCATCTTTAGCAGACCTGACAACTTTGAAAGAGAACACATTTTTTTTTCTGTATTTAAAGATTTAGTTTTACCAAGCTGATAGATATCCTTCTGATAACTTCTTTGAAGTTTCCAATGTGTGAAGTGGATCTTAAAGTTTTCCAACCCCCTAGAAAGCTACTCAAAATGTAGCTGTTTACCTGCACTTTGTCATAATCCTAACTCAGTCCGAGACACAGAAGTCTTACACAGCCAACCGTTCTGCAAAAATGCAAATTTTATATGGGAAACACTTCCCCTGAGAGAAAGCAGAGAGGCTGTCATGGAAGAGCTGTTTCTAAAGGAGCACACCAAATGTCTCCTGCGCTTTAGTGGTTTTATCAAAGATTTCAACAACAAAAGACTTGTGAAAGATCAGCACGCACACACACACACGTGCGCGTGCACACACACACACACACAGGCATGAAGAGAAGAGGCAGAGGAGAAAGAGATCCTCTATGTAACAGAAGTTTCATATATAAATTGTGAAATGTCAAAAACAAATAGCTCGATGGTTTTCTTGTGTGCCCTTTACGCTGATGCATGACTGCATTAGTTACCTTCCTCTTTGCTGTGACAAATATACCTGACAAGGAACTTAATGGAGGGAGGCTTTATTCTGACTCACAGTTTGAGGACACAGTCATGGTGGGGAAGGCGTGGCAGCAGGATCAGGAGGCAGCTGGTCACATTGTGTTCATAATCAGGAAACAGGAAGAGAGATGAATGCTGGTGTTCAACTCATTCTCTCTTGTTTTGCTTGGTCCAGGACCCCAGCCCATAGAGTAGTGCTCCCACAGTTAGGGTGGGTTTCCCCACCTCAGTCTAATCTAGAAACTCCCTCACAAACATGCCCAGAGGATAGTCTCCCAGGTGATTCCAGACCCTGTCAAATTTATGATCAATACTAACCATCACAATGACTTTGCTTTTTGTTTTTGTGATTTTTTTCTTTTGGCTTGTTGAGACAAGGTCTCCCTGTAGCTCCAGCTGGCCTGGAACTTGCTGTGTAGACCAGGCTGGCCTCGATCTCATAGAGAGCTGTATATTTTTACCTCCTGTAGGGTATTAAAGGCATACACCACTATGTCCAGTCCTAACTTTTATCTTTTTAAAAATAATATATTTTTATTTTATGTGTATGAGTGTTATGCCTGCATATATATAAGTGCACTCATGTTGTACAATGCCTGTGGAGGACAGAAGAGGGTCTTGGATCCCTTGGAACTGGAGCTATAGATGGTTGTCTTTGCGTGCTTGCATGCATGCATGCATGTGTGTGCAGTGCCCATAGAAACCAGAAGAGGGCATTGCATCCCCTGAAACTGGAGTTATCGACAGTTGTGAGCCACTATGTGGGTGCTGAGAACTGAACCTGGATCAAGAGCTCTTCACCACTGAGCCATCTCTCCAGCCCCCAAACTTTACTTTTTATATTCATTAATCTTTAGTTCATCCCTAACACAGGGTAAGTTGATAAACCAATTTTTTAGGTAGCGTAGCTATTGCCACAACAGTGCTGAGTAATACATTACCCTCCACATTCAGTTTTCAAAGCGAAATCACTTAGTTTTGCTCAGAAGTCTGCTGAATTTGGCTAAGTTCAGCTGAAGTTAGCTATAAAGTGCCAGGCTGCTTTTGGACCAGTGAACTCGGTGTAGTGTGCTCTCACAGTGAATGGTGAAATATGAGCAGATAGGCTCCACTCCATAAAAAAACCTGCTTCAAGCCTCTTCCTAGTTATCTCTTCTGCTGACATCCAGTTAGCCCAAAGCACATCATGTGGGCAACGTCTAAAACCAAAAGATGGAGAAACATGCTGTACCTATTAGGAGACTATCACCTGGCCAAGCCCAACCTCAATGGGGAGAGTAGTTATACCTCACAGAGTTTGGGGACAGAAGGAGCAAATACTTGCAGAACAGTAACCTTTTTCACCATGAGTAGTAAAATGGGAGCAGAGAGTTTTGTGATGAGGTCATGATGCTGATACCTGAATGGTTTCCTTTTTTGAAGAAGAAAAGGAAGATATAAGTATTGAATATCCTTGCTGAAGTGTGTGCACGTGGTATGTGGTATGTGGTATTTCTGTTACCCTCCAAGCAGCACAAGACAATTGGAACCTGATTTCATAGATGAGCTGATGGACCACAGAACTGCCATGTGGCAAGTCCGAGAATGGAGACTAGGTATTTCTGGAACCATTCAGATGCTTTGAACTTTGGGTCACAGTTGTCATGTCAAGTTGAACATTTATTTCTTAGAAGAACGATATCTTTGTGCTGTGTCAGCATAATCCAGAAAGCAAGAAGAGGAGCCGTGTATTCCCTAGGGACATGGACACTTGCCATTCCCTCTTCTCCTGAGAGCAATAGCTCGGGCAGATGGGTTGGTTGATACATGTTTTCAAGACCAGGATATGGCCATGTAGTCCAGGTTGGTCTTGAACACACAATACTCTTGCTTTGGTCTCCCAAGTGTTGAGATTACAGTTGCATACCACAGTGCCTGACTCAATGCCTGCTTTTAGGCATCTGGCTTAGGGACACTGACTGTGGCTTGACCTCTTTTTAAAATATTCTTTTTCTTTCTTTCTTTCTTTCTTTCTTTCTTTCTTTCTTTCTTTCTTTCTTTCTCTCTCTCTTTCTTTCTTTCTTTCTTTCTTTCTCTTTCCCTTCCTCCCTCCCTCCCTTCCTTCCTCCCTCCCTCCCTCCCTCCCTTCATGTATACCACACCATACATGTCAAGGTCAAAGAACATCTTTCGGGGGTCGACTTTTACCTTTCACCTTGTTGAGGCAGGGTCTTTCTTATTGTTTGAGGGTGATTCTCCTGTCTTGCTAGAGAAGTACTGGGATTACAGATGTGTACTACCACATCTGGCCTCTTACCTGTGTTCTAGGAGTTGAATTTAGGTCACCAGACTTGCACGGCAAGCACTTTTACTTATTGAGTCATCTCCCTGACCCTCGCCCTTTGTTACTTGTCTTGTGCGTTTCTCTATTTTGTAGAAATGGGTGTGTGGAGTGAAAGGATGGGGAAGCTAGGGATTCTTGTCAAGGATTCCTGCCAGAGTGCCTAATGACAGTTTTCTCTGCTCCCCTTTCCCACCCCTGAAGTGTCCTGGACATTTAAACCTTAGCTTGGTAAGTAGTGATTAGTGCTTCAGTTTGGATCTCACATGTCCCCCAAAGGCTTTGTATTGAAGGCTTAGTTGAGTGCCCAGCCTATGTTGCTGTTGAGAGACTGTGGAACCCTTAGGTGCCTAGTAGAAGAAGTTAGGTCATTGGAAGTGTGGATTTGAAGGTAATATCATGTCCTTGGCCCTTCCTCCCCTCTGTGTTTCCTGGCTACCATGAAGTGAGTAGCTTCCTTTCAGATGCATTCCCACCCTCATGCTCTGATTCATCACAGGTCCCAAGCCACAGGCCACCATGTCTTGAAACATCTGAAATTGTGAGCCAAAATAAACCTCTTCCTGATTTTCAATTGACTATGTCAAGCATTTTGCTGTAGTGATGGAAGGCTGACAAACACATTAAGCAAATGCTACCATGACAGGCATAGTAATGGCAGTATAAAGTTTACTGAGGGCTAGGGACAATGAGATTTATCCCAGGGACCTCGATTTTTCTTAAGGCATCAAAAACTCAAGATCTGGGTCTGGAGAGATGTCTGAGCTGTTAAGACTGCAAACATTTTTCAGTGGACCTGGGTTCAGACCTCAGCACCTACATCAGTGGCTTATAACTGTCTGTAACTCTATTTTCAAGGGCTCCAACATCTTCTGGCCTCTGTGCGCACCTTCACTCACTTGCACACACCCACACACAGATACATAATTAAATCGTCAGCTGCTGTAGGTGTTAACACCAGAAAGGAGAGAGCACCGGGAATAGGAGGAACTATTCCTGGAGCACTTTCCTAACTGCCTTGGAGTTTAGGTTAGACAATAATAGTCATGTCCTGCATATTAACAGTGTGGTCAGCATTGGGCTACATATACAATAGTGATTCCACAACACTGCAGTGGAGCTGAAGAATTCCTATCACTTATCTCAGTGTAGCCTTCATAGTGACATTCCTGTATTTGGTGATGCTGGTGTGTACAGACATGAATGGCCACTCGTGGAAGAATTCAGCACAAAGGCTGGCAAGATGCTCAGTGTGTGAAGGTGTTTGCTGCCAAACCTGACAACCCAAGTTCAGTCCCTGGAATCCACATGACAGAAGGAGAGAACAGACTCCAAGTTGTCCTCTGTACCTGCCCACAGACATACACACAAAAGAAATAAATGTAATACTAAAAATATAATGCAGGCACAGTACAGTGCATGATATTTGACAACAAGTGACTATGAGGCTGGAGAGATGGCCCAGTGGTTAAGAACCAGTACTGCTCTGACAAAGATCCCGAGTTTGGGTCCAGCACTCATTTGGGTGGCTGACAACCACCTGTAACTTTAGCTCTGGTGGGATTTGACACCCTTTTCTGTCCTCTGCAGGCACCCGCACTCAGGTGGCACAAACACACACACATAAATGGGGTTGCTGTGACCTATCTCACTGTTGCTGTAAAGATTCATTGCTGTGTGGTATTAAGACTCAGCAGTGCCTGGAACATGACTTACATTTAGTGACAGAAGTTGCCCTTCCTCTGTTACCTTGTTTCCAAATGGGCTCCCTGCCCAACTTCTTCCTAGGCATAGTATTTGAATCACAAATCCAGGGGCCCCAGCAATCTCTTGGGCTTGATGGATTCCCACATCTCCCCACCTTGTTTTTCTCAATGTTGTGTGTGATTCAATGACGCTCACATGCTCTGTGCCTTTACTCCAGCAACATCTGTCACGTGGGCTTTCATAAGCGAATGCCCCCAAACCCATCCCTTCAATGTTTCCACCATCAACAGTTGGGCAAAAATTTATCCCTGACATTGCTGGCCATGGCTCACGATGGGCCTGAGTACCCTGGTTATTCTTGAAGCTTCCTGAAATATTACCTGCCTTATAGGTGGGCACAGAAGCTAGTATTTGGCTGGGTTTCCAATCCTTTTTGTAGCAGTGCAGTTAGGTGTGGGGAGCAAAGGGCTGGTCTGGTGGAGCATGATTAAAACCCTATTCTTAGGTTCTCCAGCTATCAGTTTCCCTGTATGAAAGGAGCATCAGGGTAAGTGAACATCACCTGCAGGAGTTTTTTTTTTTTTTAGACCTATTGTGTCTCAGGTATAGATAAGGCCTTGGAAGTTAGTTAGGGCCTTTCCTTTTCCTCCTCCATCAGTGGTCCTAAAAGCAGGGTCCCTGGATCAGTGACATCAGCACCACACTGAGATGCGGTTAGAGATGCAAATGAGAAGCACCAGGGTAGAGCCAGTTTGGGCCAGCACACCAGGTGATGGAATGCATATCTAAGTGAGAACATCTGTTGCATGACTTTTTCTGAGGAGCGTATCTCTGTTCCCCTCAGATAGGGTGATGACAGACCAAAGACATGATTCTATTCAAATCCAGCTTGATGAACCAATGAGTTTACTAGGAACACTTACTGGGACATGAGTGATGCATTATTTACAGAAGCATAGATGACTCAAAGCAGGTACACCACCAAAAAGTCCCAGTCCAGCATGGGTGACATCTGAAGAGAGCATCCTGTACAACTTGCAGGCAGCTCCTCAGAAGTTTCCTCTCCTCCAGAAAGTGTTTACTGCTTTTATAACCTGAGGGGAGGGGCCCTGTGTGTCCACTGACCTTCCTGGGTCTTGTAAGTTTCTTGTGAGCCTCCCTGTTGCCCCCTCAAGGAAGATTCAATCATGAGTGTGCTGGTTGGCTTTGTCAACTTGACACAAACTAGAGTCATTTGGGAAGCAGGAAGCTCAGTTGAGGAATTTCCTCCATCAGATTGGCCTCTGACCATGCCTGTGAGGCATTTTCTTAATTGATGATTGATGTACGAGGGTCCAGCCCACTGTGGGTGGTGTCAGCTAGGGTGGTCTTGGGTTGGTTGTATAAGAAAAGTAGCTGAACGTGCGCCTGGGAGCAAGCCAGTAAGCAGCGTTCCTCCAAGTCTCTGCCTCGGTTTCTGTTCCAGGTCCCTGCCTTGGGTTCCTGCTTTGGCTACCCCTAGTGATATACTATATAAGCTGCAATATAAAATAAACCTTTTCCTCCCTAAGTTGGTTTTGGTCATGGTGTTTATCAGCAAGAGAAAGCAAACTAATACATCGAGGAAACAGCTGTACCACAACACTACTTGACAGCCTGCAGGTGCACAGGCTGTTGGGTGTGAAAATTTTCATACACTTGTTTATTTTAGGTTAGTGCAGGATTTCTTTTCCTATCTGTGGCTGACAGGGGCCAGTGTCTGGCTTGAGTGTCCTGAGCAGACCAGGATGCAACAACTTCCTGAGCCTGTAAATAGATGGGAGAGTGACTGTTGTTACTTCTGGCTCTGCACGGTTCCCAAGGAGGATGGCACAGGCCTCTTCACTGATGTCTGGGTTTACCTCCAGGCTCTAACCAACTCATGGTTCCTAGCCTCAAAATTATGGACGTTCTGTGCTGGACAGCTCTTTGCTGTGGGTGTTGCCTCTTGCAATGCAGAGTGTCCAGCAGAATGCTTGGTCTCTGGCTACTATCAGCAAGGAGCAGAACCCTTCTCGTCAAACTGTCTACGGGAGCTGGGGAGATGGATCCACAAGAAAAGCACTTGTGCAAGCATGAGGATCTGGATTTGGCTCCCCTGCACCCAACTTAAAAAAGAACAAAGGTAGGGTATGGTACTGCACACCTGTAATCCAAGCACAGGGGAGGCAGAGACAAGCAGACAGATCCCTGGAGCCTGCTGGCCAGCCAGTCTAGCTCAATCAATGCACTCCAGATTCAGTGTGAGACCCTGTCTCAAAAAATAAGGTGGTGAGCAACTAAGCAAAGCACCTGACATTGATCTCTGGCCTCCATCTGCACGCGTGCACGCGCACATATGCGTGCACGCACATGCACATGCACACATGCGCGCACACACACACACATATCAGAGTCTCTAGATTCTGTTCAAATATCCCTGGGCCCACCTCCCTGCATTAAAAGCATGTACCAGAGCCATGGGTGGCATAAGTGGAAGGAGGGTGGGGACAAAGGGCTTTGGATCACGGCCCCTCCAACCACCAGCCATGTGGCTCCTTTACCTCCTATTTTATTCCTAGACTCCACTGATGAAAGTAAGTAAAAAAAGAAAATCACACACACACAAACTATTTTCATAAATGAAGTTTACTTCTTGGCCATTCTCTTGACAGTGTTCTTGGCAAAGTGCATACGGCATGAAGAAAGCACAACTTTGAGATGTCTTCGGAGATATTGTCCTTTTCTCATTTTCTTAAACCATCAAAATATTTTCAGTTATAAAAATTAATCGAAATATAAATATTGACACTAAAGATCAAAATCACTGGATGACAAAATAATTTTCTGGAACTATAACATATGCATATGGTTTTTTAATAGTAAATTAAATCTTTGTACTTATTTGGCACAAGGGAACCCTTATAAAAATTCAAATGCCATAGAACAGGTTTTTTCTTCTTCTGTTTGTTTTTGCAAGGCTTACACAGTACAGGTTTTTGTCAAAAGAAAATTGAGTATTTTAACACTGTAACAACAATAGTTTCATGCCTCTTAAAGAAAACATTCTATTTGGAAGTCTGATCTTTTGTTGTTGTGTTTTTAATTTCTTTTTATTTGAACCACACCAACAGGATAAAATGCCAAAAGTTTATTTTCCAGGAGTTCTTTCTATAGGAACACACACACACACACACACACACACACACACACACACACACCCACGCGCACGTGCACACGGCATCAGCAGGAGCATTATAGGAAGATAGGCAGACCTCCATCGGGAGCCATCACACAGCACAGGAAGGCAGTTAAATCAACTCTGGGAATGCACACAGCAGTAAGAGGACACCGAGGTTTAAACAGAGCTGGGCTTTCAGGAGACTTTCCGGTTACAACTAGCTCACAGCTGTGGCTTCCATGTGTTCACTGGTTTGGCCTTCATTATTGGTTATTGATTCTATATGCCTATCAGAAAGGTGGTTAGAAGGATGAAAAGGGGAGCCAGAACCTAAGAGACACCCATCCTCCTGCTCCCATCACCTCCCTCCTTTGCCTTCTAACTATACCCCTATCCCCCCACCCCCGATTCAGAAAACCTGAGGAGCCAACATTAAAAATGTGTTGCTAGTCCCCAATGAGTAGAGCTGAGTCTCAGTCCATTTGCTGCATAAATACACTCTAAACACTCATGCATTCCAGACTGCAAACATGGAGTAAGGGTCACCTCTTGTGTCTGTTAGATTCACATTTTCTCTAAGGTTTTCACCCTAACGGTTTTCACCCTCTTGCTATTATTTCACTAAATTCATTGGCAAATAAATTTTGGAGGATGGAAAAAATTTTCTCCTGCGGTTCTATTTTTCAATAGTTCATTTAACCCAAATCTCATTTCAGTATTGGTCATGGCTAAGCCATGTCCTGTGGATCCTGAACAGTGCCCTAAAGTTAGACTGATGGTAGCCTCCCTCAGGCCTCGCCCCCTGAGAATGAAGACACTCTCAGTAAGTCCATGCAAGAACCCCAAGTTCAGGATGAGATATGGTTTCAGATAGACCTGGGTATGGTATGGGTGGATCAGAGTTTTCCACTCTGTGGCTGGCGATTGGCAAGTGATGGGGATGACTGGCAATATGGTGGATGGGAACTTAGTGGGGGAGGTGGTGGTTGAGTGATTCCCAATTAAAGGATATTTTCCCTCTTTCCCTTAGCATCTGTAAGATTAAGGTGCTTATGGGATGTGAGTAAGCAAGATGAAACATCTGGTAATGACCCCCACCTTCCTTCCCCTCCAACAATTTTCCATTAAACCAACTCTTGACCTGGTGTTCTAGTTGAATCAAAGGGATGAAAACAGAAAGACATCATAAACACAGTGCACAGTAGCAAATTAAACAGGGACACCATGCATCTTTTGAACGTGGAGCTCTGCTGCTGGAAGCCAGCGTCCAGGTGTTCAGTCTCGGATTCCCCTGGGAGCCTAAGGCAGAGAGTGGGCGAGACCTCAGCGCTGATATCTGAGACTGCTTTCTGGGTGAGGTATCAGGACAGCCCCGTGCAGCGGTGCACCGTGGCCTCCCCAGGCCCTCTCCTCGAGTGGAAATCCTCACATGGCTGTTGGGTCAAGGCACTGTCGTGTACGGCCGGAGGCAGTGGGTCACTGGCTGTGGATTCTGTGGTGTTAGTACATCACAGCTGACTCCAGAGCAGGCTCCTGAGTGAGGCGAGATGGAGCACAGTCACCAGCTACCCTGAAAACTGTTATGTCTGGCAAAGTGGTCACAGCAGATGGTTTGCCACTTTCTATCTTTTGGAATTTATTGAGGTTTTCTTTTTAGTTTGGGATAAAAATCAATGTTTATCAAGGGCCCACTGGATCTTAGAGAGTAAATTATCTGTACTGTATGAAGTTAGATACCTTAATCAAATTATCTGTACTGTATGAAGTTACATACCTTAATCAAAGCCCAATAATCAACTACTCAGTTCACTAATTGGTATTAATTTCTGGGACACTTGGTCTGCCAAAGGCTGATAAGGGAGTTCTAAAGTCGCCAACCATAACACAGCAAACTGTTCTTCCACTGTGTGCCAAATCAAGACAGGCTCCACACTCCCTTCCATCCAAATCAGAACACTCTTCTGTCGTGTTTGCTCTGAATGCTGCTTGCCTTGAATCCTACTTTGAAAATAGTATTTCTGCCCCTCATTTGTTTTTTATTTGTTTAGTACCTACACACATGCTTTCATTTTTAACCTAGGTTACTTCTTTTCTTCCATTTATTTTTATTTTAAATTACCGTGTGTGTGTGTGTGTGTGTGTGTGTGTGTGTGTGTGTTTGTAGGTGGGGAAGTACATTTGAGTGTAGGTGCCCATAGAGCTAGAAGAGGACACTAGATTCCCTGGAGCAATTACATTACAGAGGGTTATAAGCCATCCAGTGTGCGTGCTGGGAACTGAACTTGGATCCTCTTACAAGAGAAGTATGTGCACTTAACTGCTGGACATCTCTCCTCTATGTTACTTTAAAGTAATTCGTTTACTTATTTGTTTTTGAGGTCCTGGGGATTGAAATGAGGGCCTCTCCCATACTAAGTAAATGCCCTACTACTGACCTGTATCATCAACCCTAAGGTGCCTGATTTTTGTCTTTCACTAAGAAGAATTTACTGAAGTAAAATCATATAACATAAATTAGTCCAGGGGCATTTAGTATGTTCACAAGGCCTTACATCTATCTAGTTTTGTTATGGTTCAAATGTGCAAAGTCCCTTCAGGATCATGTGCTTAAATGTGCCTGTTTTCGAGTTGGTGGTGTTGTTTAGGAGGCTGTGGAACCTTTAGGAGGTGTGGTACAGCAGGCGGCAGTGGGTCACCATGGGGGAGGTAGGCCTTAGGGTTATAGACACTACCCTCCCATGCCTGGCCTGAGTTCTGTTTGCTTTCTTTCTTTTTAACTTTTTTGAGACAGCATTTCACTATATAGCCCTGGCTGGCCTGGACTTTGCTGTATCGACCAGGCTGGCCTTGACTCACAGAACTCTGCCTGCCTCTGCTTCTCAAGAGCTGGATTAAAGGCTGCTGAAATGTGAGCATGCCACTTCAGGCTCTCGCCACCTTGGACAGGAGACACTCCTGTCACTATGAGTACCAACCACTATACCTTCTCTGCAGTGAAACTGAGATAAAATAAGTCCCTCCTCCCTTAAGTTTCTTCTGCCCAGTATTTATTTATAGTGATGAGAAAGAGTTCCTATACATTTCTATCACTCTGAAGTACAAGCTCCATCATGAAATTTGCAAACATGTATTCCTGTCACCACTCAACAAAGAAGCTTTTTTTTTGTAACAGATGGAGACAATTACAGAATTCCACACTGGTCACACATAGAGAATATATGTCTGTGAGATGCCCAGCCCTAAGTGACACATCTTCAATGGAACACCCAAGGCTCACAGAACACAGTGGAACAAGGGGAGGAGAGAAGACTAATGCATCTCTCGACTCTCACCAGTGAAGCTTCCTCATGCAACAGAGGGCAATGCACACAGAAGGCCACACTGGCCAAAGTGCAGAGAACAACAGACTGCAGAGTACGTGTCCCTGGAGAGGACTCCTGTATTAAACCTCACCCACCCAGGGCTCAGGGGTCATTGCAGAAGAGGGGATTGTAAGAGCTGGGGTGGTGGATGACCACAAGGAAACAAAGTTTTCCAGGCTTCTGGGAACTTGCTTATATGAACTTACAGCAATGGTAACAGCATGCACAAGACCCATGCAAGCTCAAACCAGACAAAAACCCAGCATAGAATGGGGGAAATGGGCAGCAAGCCCCAACCTTAGTCAAGGAACTATTGGCAGCTGATTGCTGCTGGATGAGGGAGAGTTGGTTTTCTTTAAGGGAGTGATGCTAGATAGGCTGAATAGGCTTCAGTGGATGATCTTACAATGAGGGACATCCGGGTACATGAACTTGCGATAGGCTTTAAACATATATGACAGAATGCATGACATCCGGTGGGAGTGCTAGGAGGGATGCAGGTAGGGGAGGAGGTCTAAATATGATTAAGGTGCATTGTATGAAATGCACAAAAATTCAATAAAATATATATTAAAAACAAAACCAAGTACAAGCCTCACCCCTTACCCACTGAACAATCTTCTTATGGGTCTTCTCTACAGCTCCACCCGACTATGTTTTGTCACTATAGAAGGTGATTTATCTTATTTATAATCTATTTTTTTTCCTGACCCTACTGGTCTGTCTTAAGTGTGAGATATTTTTTAGCTCTTTGGAGTTATGGCCAGGAGCAAGTTGATCAAACTTTGAGAGGTCAGGGGTAATGGCTGACCAGTGAAGGAAAAGCAGTGGAGATTTCTGGTACTGTGCAGTGCCCAAGACAGTAATGTGCTGTTCAAAGGCTGTGCCACATGATGACATCACCTGTGCTCAGTGTGGACAAGAACAGGGAGGAAGAGGAAGTGACAGGAAAAAGATGCTTAAAAGGCAGCAGGTGGGTATTCCTCCTTCCCTCGTGCCATCCCACACATTATCTGCCACCAGCATGGCAGGTGTTGTGGACACAGCTGTGCTGGATCATCTCCTCCTGTGCCAGTAGTATTGAGGATTCACTGAAATTCTGATGCAGATATTATTAGTTGGTTGGTGTTTGCTGTGTAGACCAGGCTGGCCTCAGACTTGCAGCAATCCTTCTGTCTTAGCCACCCTAATGATGAGATTACAGACTCGAGCCACCATACTTAGCTGAAAATGCTATTTTTAAAGCAAACAATTCATTATCTAGCTCTATGAGGTCCCTAGAGTCTGTGAATATTGTCTACTGCTGTCTCTGTAGAAAAATGGCATTCATGGTTAACATGAATTTACAAAAGAATACAGGTCAAAACCAGAATAAAATTTCTTACACCTTAACCAGACCTACACACACCTAGCACATGGGTTTCTCGTCTATCAAATCTGGTTCCTACAAGGAGACATGTCAGAGCTGAGATGATAAACTCATAGATTAGAGGTTAATGATGTCAGGCAGGGGGTACTTACCTCTCCCAGTCACCTTTCCCTTAAATCTACAAAAGGCCAGAAGGATGCTTCTTGGGTAATACAGAAAGAAAGACCACAGAATGGAGGGATCATGGCATGAGAGATGGGCATTAAGATGATGGCTTTACCATCAAGCAGGGACCATCGTGTGAGGGATGGGTGTTAAGAAGATGACTTTACCATCAAATCCTTGGTGTTGTTTGTCCGTTCTGTAGGCCTGTTTGTGGAGGAGCCTTGGAGAAGGAAGTTGCGGTTAAATGTTTTAATGGGGGTCACTGAAGATGCCTCAAGTTTTTCAGCTAAAAAGGAAACATAGGAAGCATTAGGGACTGGGGAGATGTTTCAGTCAGGAGAAATCAGCTGCATTTTCCTCAAAACCCTACTAATCAAAGTGCCTGAGCTCTACTATCTTGCCTTCCCCTCTATGGCCAGTGCTTCCTGGAATCCACCCACAAACCACACACTCATCCTTGTTCCAAGATTTGCTTCTTAGGGGTCCCAAGTCAAGGTAGATAAGGACAAGCTGGAGAGATGGCTCATGGGTAAGCTTGCTTGCTGCTCAAGGAGGAGGGCCTGGGGTTGAGTTCTAGCACCCTGTAAAAAGCCTGGATCTGGTACCGTAGTGGGTGGATACAGGAGGATTGCTAGGGTTTACTGGCCTCCAGCCTAGCTCTCGTGTCTACTCTCACATACTTACACATACTCAAACTCACATATGCTCAGACACAAAACACATATGTTCACACACTCTTACAAAACAGTCATATACAACCACACATGTGTATGCATTCAGACAGAGAGAGACACATACTATACTCATACACAAACTCAAATACACTCAGACACCCTCCACACTCATACACACACTCACATTTACAAACTCAGACTCACACAAGCACACATGAATACACACTCATATTAGGACATACATTCATGCACAAAATTGCACAAAGCCACATTAAAACCAACACAATCACACTCACAAATGCACACACACTTATCTCACCCCACATTCACCCACCCATTCACACACTAACACACTGACACATGCACAGACTCATATTCACGCACACACTAACATACACGGTAACATTCACGCCATCATATACACACTCATGCACATACTGTCACACATGCACACAGTTAGACATTATATTCATCCTCATACTCAGACACACACCCTCATACACTCATGCACGCACTCACTCACACCCTCATACACTCATGCATGCACTCATTCATGCCCTCATACACTCATGCATGCACTCACTCACGCCCTCATACACTCATGCATGCACTCATTCATGCCCTCATACACTCATGCATGCACTCACTCACGCCCTCATACACTCATGCATGCACTCACTCACGCCCTCATACACTCATGCATGCACTCACTCACGCCCTCATACACTCATGCATGCACTCACTCACGCCCTCATACACTCATGCATGCACTCACTCACGCCCTCATACACTCATGCATGCACTCACTCACGCCCTCATACACTCATGCATGCACTCACTCACGCCCTCATACACTCATGCATGCACTCACTCACGCCCTCATACACTCATGCATGCACTCACTCACGCCCTCATACACTCATGCATGCACTCACTCACGCCCTCATACACTCATGCATGCACTCACTCACGCCCTCATACACTCATGCATGCACTCACTCACGCCCTCATACACTCATGCATGCACTCACTCACGCCCTCAATACACTCATGCATGCACTCACTAACACCCTCATACACTCATGCATGCACTCATTCATGCCCTCATACACTCATGCATGCACTCACTCACGCCCTCATACACTCATGCATGCACTCACTCACGCCCTCATACACTCATGCATGCACTCACTCATGCCCTCATACACTCATGCATGCACTCATTCATGCCCTCATACATTTATGCATGCACACACACCCTCATACCCTCATGCATGCACACATACCCTTATATATTCTCATACATGCACACACTCACACTCTCATACACTCATGCATGCACATATACCCTCATACCCTTACATGTACACACATCTTCATCCACTTCAACTTGACACACCTGGGTTGAGGGAGTCTCAATCGGGAAATTGCCTCTATTGGACTGGCCTGTGGCCATGTCTGAAGGGCATCTTCTTGATGAGTGATGTGGGAGGGCCCAGCCCACTGTGGGTGGTGCCACCCCTGGGCAGGTGGGCCTGTGTTGCATAAGAAAGCAGGCTGAGCAGGGGCCAGGGGAGCAAGCCAGTAAGCAGCGTTCCTCCATGGCCTGTGCTCCAGCTCCTGCCTCCAGGTTCCTGCCATGAGTTCCTACCTTGGGCTCCCTGATGAACTGTGACCCAGGAGATGTAAGATAAATAAACTCTTTCCTTCCCAAGTTGGTAGTAGTCAGAGTGTTTTGTCACAGCAATGAAGAAACAAACCAGGACACACACCCTCGTACACATCCTCATGCACTCATACATGCACACATTCACATTCTCATACACACTCATACATGTGTAACCCACACCAATATACACTTTCACAAACACAACCCCACATGCATACTCTGTCACACACACAAAGACAATGCCACACATCCTCACACATCTACACTCACACAGCCACACACTCATACATGTACACACATAGGGACATACATATGAATTCACACACAACTTCACACATTCACAGAGCCACATACACTCACCTCATACTGTCTCTCAGACACACAACCTTTTATACCTGCAAATACACACTCAACCACACAGCCCCAATTCCTCACACTCTCTCATATATCATACATGCATACACTAACTCATGAATGCACACTCACATCCTCACATCTTCAAACCCACACACTCATACTCACAAAGGCACACTAACTCACACCATCACCCTCAAATTTCCACACAAGCCATTTCATACATTCTCAAGTAAGATAGATTAGAACAATCCTTGGGCAAACACATTGGATCTGGTCCTCACACTCAGGTCTCTGCATTTTCTAGGTCAGGGATTCAGGCTTGTGTTTTAACTGAAACAGACCTTGCACGGGTGGAGCGGGCAGTTTCCTCCTCTGTTGCCTTGATGTATCTATAGTTTGTACCTACAAATAACACAGTCATCAGCACAGCTCTGTAGATACTGTACACCTGGAACTTTCCTGGTCATCATGCAGTGTTCCAACATGGATAGAGAGAGACAGACACACCTGGTTCCTTTGCTTCTGATCCCGTCTTCTTGTGAGACGCACGCAGGGAGCTATGTTTAAGCCTGCAACAGTCAGGGCTGAAATCCGGCTCTCAATATCGGAAATCTTCGTACAATAGAAACACAGGATTGGCGGGTAGAAACACACAGAGGGAAAGCATTGTTAAAAGTGTTATGAATTTATTTTTTAAATACTTTATTATTTTTATTTTTTATGTGTATGAGTGTTTTGCTTACAAGTATGTAACTGTACCATGTCGTGCAATGCCTGTGTAGGGCAGAAGAAGGTGCTGGATCTCCTAGAACTGGAGTTACAGACAGTTGTTAGCTGCCATGTGCATGCTGAGAACTGAACCCAGGTCCTCTGCAAGAACAGCCAGTGCTCTTAAACACTGAGCTATCTGTTCAGACCCAAGTAATGAATTTATAAAGAACAAATCTGTTTTGATGCATACTCATTCATACTTTCATTTGTTTAGTTCAGTTTTTCTTTTTGAGACAGTGTCTCATAGCTCATGTGGGCCTAGAATGCTCTATGTAGCTGAAGATGACCCTGAGCTTCTGATATTCCTGTCTCCCTCCCAAGTGCTGGGATTACAGGTACTAGGCACCATGCTTGGCCTTTTCATTAACTCAACTCCACCAAGCACTTGTCTATCTAGTGCTATAAGGAGAAGATAAGCCAAGAAATCTATATATTTAAGTTTCTCGTTTGACAGCTCTTCAGCATGTCAACAGCCCTGTTGAAGTATGCCTAGGTATAAATGGAAGTCTATGGGAATGCTGGGCCAGGACTGACTAGGTCAGAGTGACCAGGGAGATCTTTTGCAGTTCTGTCTCTTGCAAAGGGACCAGAGCCTTCGTCATTGAGGAGGTGCTGTGGAGGTAGTGGGACCTTTAAGAGGTGGAAACCTACATTGATGTAATAAATGTCATGCCTGTAGAGGCCAGAAGAGGGCATTGGATCCCCTGGAACTGGAATTACAGATGATTGTTAGCTGCCATGTGGGTGCTGGGAACCAAGCTCAGGTCCTTTAAAGAGCAGTCAGTGCTCTTAACCAGGGAGCTATCTCTCCAGCTCCATGCTCACACTTATAACAACCCTCTTGTGAGGATGAACTCAAGAATTTCATGAGCACTATCTTAATCCCTTCCAAGGGCAGCTCCCACTAGGCCTCACTCCTAAAAGGCCCTCTCATATCATTCCGCACCCCCAGGCACCAAGCTTCCAACACACAAATGTTTAAACCATATCCAAACCAAAGCACCATGGGATCTCTCTCTTTTCCTCTTGACCCTGGGATTCTACTCACCATGAGCTCATTACTGAGCAAATGGAACTGCCTGGTTCCAGACAGACTTTACCCTCAAAACTGTGAGCTAAATAAACTTTTCTTCTTTTTAATAAGTTCATTGCTTTATTTATTTATTTGTGTGCGTGCGTGAGTGTGTGCGTGAGTGTGTGTATGGCATGTGGTGGTCAGAGGACAGCTTGTGGGAGTCAGTTCACTTCTTCCACTATGTGGGTTCCAGGGACTTCTTCCATTGTGTGGGTTCCAGGGATCAAACTCAGGTTGTCAGGCTTGCACAGAAAGTGCTTATACTGACTGAGTCACCTCCTGCTGTTTCTAAAGGTAGCAAAACCTATGCCCTCTCTCTTTCATTGAGACAGTGTCTCATGTGTCCTAGGTTGGCCTAGAATTTGCTACGCAGCCAAACATGACTTTAAACTCCTGTTCCTTATGCCTCCACCTCCCTAAACTGCTGGGTTTACAGACAGGCATCACCAAGCCTGGCTATAATGGGTCCTTTATAAAAGAATGGTTTGAGGTAGGCTAAGGCTGAGATCCTAGTAGACAGCCTGAGAGGGTGGGTTCGGACCTCCATTGGGGTAGCGGCTAGGAGCTTAGCAGACTGCCAGAGTGTGGAGTTCTGGCCTCCCCTGGGCCTTCAACTTCCAGAAGGACTGAGAACCCAGGGGACAGCCTGACAGCCCCCGGATCCTGCCTCCACGTGGTGGTGAGCTTCCCCTAATGGCACCATACCATCCCCCTACCTGGGATTTTGTGAGGCCCCTCCCAAGGCCCCAGGGCAGATCTGCCTTTAGTAGGCTAAGGCTAGGATCTAAGCAGACTGCCAGAGAGTGCCGAGTTCTGGCCCCCTTCTGGCCTCCCTATGACATAGGGTTGACAACGCACAGGACTGCCTGAGAGACCCTGGATCCTGCAACCACCTAGTGAAGGAAGCCTGAGTGTACCTGACTGGAACCTGAATTGGGCTTCTGTGGGTACCCCTGAATAGCTGATCTGAAGCCATCAGTTCCCTCCA